>NC_092109.1:36967141-37034641 GCF_045679555.1 Salvelinus alpinus | reverse complement strand
GCGCAGCATCCCAGCTTCCTCTGTGTGTGTACGCCTGTGTGCATGTTCTGTCGGGCTGATAGAGGGGCTGATAGATGGTTGATAGAGGGGCTGATAGAGGGCTGATAGAGAGGTTGATAGAGGGCTGATAGAGAGGTTGATAGAGGGCTGATATAGGGGCTGATAGAGGGTTGATAGAGGGCTGATAGACGGTTGATAATGGGCTGATAGACGGTTGATAATGGGCTGATAGACGGTTGATAGAGGGCTGATAGAGGGTTGATAGATGGCTGATAGACGGTTGATAGAGGGCTGATAGACGGTTGATAGAGGGCTGATAGACGGTTGATAGAGGGCTGATAGAGGGGCTGATAGAGGGGCTGATAGAGGGTTGATAGAGGGCTGATAGAGGGCTGATAGAGGGGCTGATAGAGGGCTGATAGAGGGGCTGATAGACGGTTGGAGCAGCCTTAAGTGCAGTAATTAGAAGAGGCAGCAGGATCAGGTGCAAAACAGTGTCCAGTTTATTAACAGTGAAAGGTGAATGACAAAATCCATTCAATATTTACATCATCTATAAAGGTATTTACAAAATGAGTATACTTTAAAAATACAGGCTTGAATCTATATCAAAACCTAAGTCTCAATCAGGCCTACCTTGCCAAACCAACTGTAGCAGATTGGGGTATACCAGGCTATGGACAGCCTCCCCACACAGCACACATACCAGACCTAGAACATACTGTAACTCCAGCTCACAGGTTGAACAGGTACCTTTATACCTATGGCCCCTACCTATGAACCATACCATTAACCTTGGAGCGCTTTACCCAAACATGGCACATTAAATCATGTAACAGACATTGATGTCACCTTAAACCCTGACAAACTTTTTCAGATGCACAATTGAGAGCATCCTGTCGGGCTGGTACGGCAACTGCACCGCATTCAACCTCAAGGCTCTCCAGAGGGTGGTGTGGTCTCCACAACGCATCACCGGGGGCAAACTACCTGCCCTCCATGACACCTACAGCAACCGATGTCACAGGAAGGCCAAAAAGATCATCAAGGACAACAACCACTGCCTGTTCACCCCACTACCATCTAGAAGGAGAGGTAAGTACAGGTGTATCCTAGAGATGAACTTACTTTGGTGCGAAAAGTGCAAATCAATCCCAGAACAACAGCAAAGGACCTTGTGAAGATGCTGGAAGAAACAGGTACAAAAGTATCTATATCCACAGTAAAACGAGTCCTATATCGACATAACCTAAAAGGCCGCTCAGCAAGGAAGAAGCCACTGCTCCAAAACCGCCATAAAAAAGCCAGACTACGGTTTGCAACTGCACATGCACATCATACTTTTTGGAGAAATGTCCTCTGGTCTGATGAAACAAAAATAGAACTGTTTGGCCATAATGAACATCGTTATGTTTGGAGGAAAAAAGAGGATGCTTGCAAGCCGAAGAACACCATCCCAACCGTGAAGCACGGGGGTGGCAGCATCATGTTGTGAGGGTGCTTTGCTGCAGGAGGGACTGGTGGACTTCACAAAATAGATGGCATCATGAGGAAGGAAAATTATGTGGATATATTGAAGCAACATCTCAAGACATCGGTCAGGAAGTTAAAACTTGGTCGCAAATGAGTCTTCCAAATGGACAATGACCCCAAGCATACTTCCAAAGTTGTGGCAAAATGGCATAAGGCCAACAGTCAAGGTATTGGAGTGGCCATCACAAAGCCCTGACCTCAATCCTAAAGAAAATGTGTGGGCAGAATAGAAAAAGTGTGTGCGAGCAAGGAGGCCTACAGACCGTACTCAGTTGACAGACGCTCCAGTGTTAATCTGCTAAATTGTAATTATTCGATTTATTGCCTACCTCCTCATGCCTTTTGCACACATTGTATATAGATTCTCTTTTTTTCTACCATGTTATTGACTTGTTTATTGTTTACTCCATGTGTAACTCTGTGTTGTTGTCTGTTCACACTGCTATGCTTTATCTTGGCCAGGTCGCAGTTGCAAATGAGAACTTGTTCTCAACTAGCCTACCTGGTTAAATAAAGGTGAAATAAAAATAAATAAATAAAAAAGTTCCACCAGCTGTCAGGAGGAATGGGCCAAAATTCACCCAACTTATTGTGGAAAGCTTGTGGAAGGCTACCTGAAATGTTTGACCCAAGTTAAACAATTCTAAGGCAATGCTACCAAATACTAATTGAGTGTATGTAAACTTCTGAGCCACTGGGAATGTGATGAAAGAAATAAAAGCTGAAATAAATCATTCTCTCCACTATTATTCTGACATTTCACATTCTTAAAATAAAGTGGTGATCCTAACTGACCTAAGACAGGGTCTTTTTACTAGGATTAAATGTCAGGAATTGTGAAAAACGGAGTTGAAATGTATTTGGCTAAGGTGTATGTAAACTTCCGACTTCAACTGTATCTCTAGGCCATCAGACTGCTAAACAGCAATCACTAACTCAGAGAGGCTGCTGCCTACATAGAGACTCATATCAAAGGCCACTTTAATAAATGGATCACTAGTCACTTTAAACACTGACACTTTAATAATGTTAACATATCTTACATTACTCATCTCACATGTATATACTGTACCTTATACCATCTGTTGCACCTGGCCTATGCCACTCATCCATATATTTATATGTACAAATTCTCATTCCTCCCTTTAGATTTGTGTATTAGGTAGTTGTTGGGGAATTGTTAGATTACTTGTTAGATATTACTCTACTGTCGGAACCAGAAGCACAAGCATTTCGCTACACTCGCATTGACATATGCTAACCATGTGTATGTGGCCAATAAAATGTGATTTGATTTGATTTACCTACATTTACATATTCCGTCTAAACAAACATCTTAAACATTCCTGGCACATCCTCAAAGCGGGATTTACTTTCCATTAATGAATACAGATTTCATAAAAATAATTCTGCAGACCAACAGGCGGCAAAACGTATTACTTATGGTCCCATTACGCACGGACATGACAGACAAGACATTGAGCTCCGAGACACGCGAATTTCAAACACGGGCAAAATGACAATATGGAAATGAAGAAACGTATTTCTCGTCAGTGTAGCAAGTGTTCATGTGCACCTGAACATCGCATCCACTGGGAGGATTGCAAAATGGTAAATTACTGCATTTAAATATGAAACTGAAATGCGTCATCATGCAACTTGACTAAAGATTTCCTCGACACGTAATTAGCCTTTCGCACAGTAAATACCCATGATACTGGCAAAAGAGGAAAAGAACAACAGTATATAATATACATGTAGGATAAATTAATTACTAGATATATGAAGAAACATGAACACTAAACAATTTATAAGAGTAATTAAATAATGCGCGTTCGTGACGAGAACCAACGAGTCAGCTTCGTCACAGGGGCTGATAGAGGGGGTGAAAGAAGGGTGATGAATGGAGAGAGACAGCGAGATGGACAGATTGTGGATCAGGGGTGTATTCACTAGGAACAAAACAGAACCAAATTAAACCTAACAGAATTAAATGAATCCAAACAGAACCAAATAAAACAGAACCACATGAAAGCGAACAGAACCAAATGGACCTAAACAGAACCAAATGGAAGCAAACAGAACCAAATGGAATGAAACAGGGATGGACATAACTGAATTTGGCCAATATAAACTCTTGTTTTTGTTGCAAAATGTTTTCTGTTTGCAACTGTTTGCCTTGGTGTGCACTAATGATTACATCCCAGGTTTACTGTGCCCCTTAATTTTGTGTTTGTTTGTGTGAGTGTTCACATTCTTTGCATGTTATGTCCTCTGTGTCCACATTGGTGTGATTTGTGTTTAACATTATTCTCTCTCTCCTCCTCCATGGTTTTCCTGTTTGTGTATACTATGGGTGAAGACAACATCTCTCTGTGTACCATTACTTCTGTCTCACCGTCTCTCCCCCCCATTTCCACTCCCCCTATCTCCCCTTCCTTTATTTCTCCCTCCCTCTCTCTAGGTCAGAGGAAATGGTATGAAGCGAGGGCAGAGAACAGGTCACATGACTGCTGTATGTCAGCATCCACGAGGGTCCTGAGGGAGTCTTGGCAGACACAGCTGTGGTTTGGCCGTCCTCACAGGTGCCTGTCTGACTCTGACACATCTGACTGGGGTAAGTATTAGTCATCATCAAGATGGGATGGAGGGAATGGGGATGTCTGACTACGCTGACATGTCACATGTTTATTTATCACTGTTTTAATCCAATCACTGTCTAGTTTATGCCCAAACCATTGTCAGTTGTGTGTGTTAGAGAGTGAGTGTTTGTATTAATTATTATTTATACAGTCTCCTATATCCTCCTCTCCTCCTCTCTCTGCCTTCGTCCTCCCTCTTCTCCTCTCCTCCTCTTCTCTCTGCCTCCTTCTCTTCTCCCCCCTCTCTCAGCCTTGAACAGTAAGAGATTCGTTCACATACGTCCATTTATTGGGACCCATCCCCAACATGTAGGATAAATTACCGCTGGTCTTTATACCTCCGTTAGCAGGCCCTGAGATTTGTATCCTTTTATGGATTGGATTGTAGAATAGGAATATTTCCATCTTGTTCAGGGTTAGGTGTTCATTCAACTCTGAGACGATCCTGTCGACGGTTCTATAGAAACCTTTTTTAAGCTTAATAAGTTTCGCAGGTTCCGATAACCTTTTGCAATAAAAATCACGGTCCTTAGCTTTGATATTATACCAACTATGGGGGTATGTAATCTCGCTGAGACCTACTTCCCAAGCCTCTGATAACTCTATAGGCTTTGGAAAATTGGTTGTATACTTCGAACTCTGATTATTACGATATATCTGTGCCGACGCATTACTGGGGAGAGTCAGGTAGAAGCCGCTGTGTTCCATGATGCCCAACTGTGTACACGCGAATGATGCGCTAGTTATCATGACTAGGGGTTTAAATTAATCCCCGTTGCCTCCACCACATCCTGCTCCAATACCCAACTGTTGAACTTTTGAGGCCAGTTTTTCCAGCGGACCAGTAACCATTTTTTACCCTTTTCTCTCTTCTGATCTAGAATCTCCTCCACGTGAAAGACTTTGTCTTTACCCAACTGGACCTTCTGTAATTCCTTCTCATAAAAAGATCCCTCTATAAGATCCCCGTCATAATCTTTTAATTTGTAGACCGGCGGAATGCGTGGCAGACATTCGGTAACGGTAAACAACTCCGAGCTAAAGCCTTGTTCGTATTTTTTGTCGAAAACACCCCTCAACTTTGATATACGCACCAAGTCACCCACTAGGAATTTAAAAGTCATTTTTTTCTTACGGCGAAGTGGGAACAAACCATACATATTTTTAAAGACTTGAAAAGAGTTTTCCGAAGAGACCTCCGAGGGCTTCATACGTATAGTCTTATGGTAGCTGTGGTTGTACCCGTTTACTAAATCCTGAACTATGTCTGTATATCGGTTGGTGTTGTGAGCTGTAAAATATCGCCACATCCGCTCTTTCAAAGTCCTATTAAAGCGTTCCACAACCGAAGCTTTCAAATCAGAGCCTGTAGCAAAATGTACTATATTATACTTATTCATTAGCTTCTGAAATGTTTTATTAAAAAATTCTTTTCCGCCATCCGTCTGCACTTTCTTGGGTGCGCCTCCTGCCTTCAAGATCGATTCAAAGGCCCTGGTCACCTCTGCCCCGCTCTTATTTTTTAACACCCTTACATAGGCTAATTTAGAGAAAATATCTATAACCGTTAGCATGTAGCGATTTCCATCATTTTTATCGGCAAGGGACTGCATGTCACATAGATCCGCCTGAAATTGTGATAATGGATGCGTAGAAAAAACTCTATTTCTTGGAAAATGTTTTCTTACAGGTTTATGTAGAGTGTAGGCATCTTGCTCTGATAACCATTCATTCACTTTAGCATCGCTTAACAGACTACCTGTTTCTTCGACTATAGCTCTCTGTAAACGCTCTTTACCCCCATAAGACCCGGGGTTAGAGGGATTATAATATATGTTTTTCAACAGCTGCTCAGCCATCCTTCTTGCCTCTCTGAGGTACAATAACTGTAATGAGCCACTTTCATATAACGACAACATTTCAGTTTGTGAATTTTTATTTTAAGAATGCAACAATTATTACGTATACAGACAATTCAGGATTTGTTGCAAGATACAAGTCCCCGTTTTCTCAACAATCACAGCATGCAACACCCTGTATATATTGTTTAGATTTACAGGTTTGTTTCGCTGAATTTTTAAAACACACACGTCTGATATATAAGTATATAAACAACAAATATGATACACATTCACATTAAAGGGTGGTTCAAACAAATAATGTAAAATCTTAGCCAAAGTTATTTCTAGTTCTTCAGAATCCTCAACAAGCCTTGATACCATATGTGACCATTGTAAACTCTCGCCCGTATGTCGGACATGTTTCATGATTTGCTCCATTTTTAACAAACGCTCTACATTAGCCCAGGTATTGTGTGTCGTGTAGAACGATCCCTTGTTCACTTTATTTTCAATAATTTGATGCATAACATTTGTAAGGTCTCTCAAAAGAAAAAAGGTATTTATTCGCTCAAACATCGTAGACACATAGTTACCCATAGCTCTAAATAAACAAAATGTCACTCGGTCTCTTGGGATTTATTGAGCCAGAAAAGCATCACATCAGCCACCACAGCTTCCCTGTATTTGTTGTCGTCCACCAGGGTGTGTCGGATTTCTTTGAGTTTCTCATGGATGAAGATGGCCTCCTTCAGTTCATGTAGGAAGGCTTCGGTTACCCCGTAAACTCTAGGGATAGACGGCACAATACCCATAGACTCCAGGGCGATGACCAGCGCTGGTATAAAACGGCAGGACCACAGTCTTTTCACCAGCTCCTCAAAATGATTGAAAAAGTAGTATCTAGGAGGGTCGTAGAGGCAAGGATGACGACGCTGGCTGGGATGATTGATCTCACAGCCGATGCATTTTTCTCGTATATATTCGCCAATCACCACGTTTAAAAGTGTAGCTACAGAGGCCTTGATTGTATCCACAAAAATAGTACTGGCCACCCCATCAAACACATCCTCAGGCTGGGTAAATGTCGGGGGTGTCACGGGTCTTGCCAGGGGTGCGTAGAGTGTAGGGCTTCGTGGCATAGAGTCTTTAGTGTCGGGCCCCCATGACGTAGTGGCTTCCTCGTAGATGGTCTGGAGATCCATGGTGTATGCTGAAATGAAGAACTGGCTGCTTTTTTCTTTTTATTGTAGAACAAGGCCATTGGGTATCTGGGGGGGCGGGGTTAAAGCATCCGCTTACTTAGTTTTCTTCTGACGCTGTATCTTCTTGAGGCTCTTTTGCATCGTAATCTTTACGATTCGTATATATTATGCACTTCTTTAAATGAACAAGGCTCTGACGCTGTTGGCTCTGTACAAAGAGAGCATCCAACGGTTGCAACATTTTCAATTCCAGTACATCCCAACTCTTAAAAGGAATAAGCAGACGCAGTCGGGTATCCCCAGTCAGGCCACCACCCCTAAGGTTGTGGTTTCGGATTGCCTCGGTGCCGATATAGAACTCCACGCTGCCGCACGGTCGGCCATTCTGTCTTTGTATTTTCACCCTGTGAAATATTTGTCCTGAGGAGTCTGGGGTACCTTCCCAACGGGTCTCGTGGCCCGTGAACACACTATACCCCTTGGTGATAAGGCTCAGTTCAGGACACACAACCTTGCGAAAAACCGACCAGTCTTCAACACCATATTCCAAGCCTACAGTCTGGTCTGTATATTCTTCTCCTTCATCTACCGTATAGAGGGTCACTCTACAGGCCAGGTAATCAAACCGATACCCCCACTGCTGGCCATTAGACATCAACACTTGATCTGTCAGAGCATTTGCTGGCGGTATTTGGGTTCTATACACATTTAAAAAACGTTTTTTTGGCGCATCATATATTGCTGGTTGATACTTTGCCCTTGCTCTATGGGCAACCCGAGGGCCTGCTTCAGTTGTTACCGTCATCACTTCTTTGGTACCGATCCCAAATTCCATGGTTATTCTTAAGATCTTGTGCACTCTTAAACAGGAATTGTTCAGCGGCTTTATAAGGGGCCTTAACCAACCCAAACCGTGAGAAACAGTAACAGGTTGACCTGACACATGGTCACTTACTCAACCCCACCAACCCCCCTGGGCATGCACCCTTCTACATGACATAGGGTCATAAATCATTACATAGGGTCATAAATCAGGCTTGGGTCATCAATCATTAACGGCCTGTCAAATGGACCCTTACTCACCCCATAGCCCCCACCTAACCAGGCTTGCCTGACCAGAAGACATGCACACGTCATCACTACATAGGGTTCACATAGAGTTCACATAGAGTTCACATAGGGTCATCAATCAAATTTTGACACGTCACATCTACTTTAATCTCTCTTATGTGCTGTGTTCTCAATCAGCATTTGATCTCTTACAGTACACGGATGAGAGGACACACACGTCTTTTCCTCTCTCCATTTCTCTATCTATCCATCAATTTTTCCATCTATGTAACTATATGGTATCTCTGACCCTTAATGTACATAAAGGTGTACCACAGGGGTCGACTTTGGGACCTATTCTCTTCACTATTTATATAAACACCATTGGTCAATCTGTTAAAAATGGTAAACTTCATCTATATGTGGATGATAATATTATGTATGTTATTGCCCTGACTGTTGATCTGGTTGTGTCAAAATTAAAGTCAGACTTTATACCTATGCTGGAATCGCTTGTTGATTCAAAACGTGTGCTTAATGCAGACAAAACTAAATAAATGTTGTTTTCAAATTCTCGTAAGAATGTTTCAGATGAACTACATGTTCACTCATTAGATGGTTCTCCAGTCGAACGTGTCCTGCATATAAATACTTAGGCATTTGGATTTATATGGATTTGACATTTAAAAAAACATATTGTGGAGCTGGTTTAAGAAGCTAAGGTTTAAAGTTGGCTTTTTCTACAGAAACAGATTGTGCCTTTTCTCTAAGCAGTATGAAACAGATTATTCAGTCAACCTTTTTATCTGTTCTTGATTATGGTGATATTATCAAAGTGCAGCTGCTACTCTTAAACCTTTGGATGCCATCTCTCATAGTGCCCTTCATTTTGTTAAAGGTGACAGTTTTGATACTCATCACTGCATCTTGTATCAAAAGGTTGGCTGGTTCGCCTCCCGAATGGCGCAGCAGTCTAAGGCACTGCAGTGCTTGAGGCGTCACTACAGATCTGGGTTCAATCCCAGGCTGTGTCGCAGCCGGCCACGACCGGGAGACCCATGAGGCAATGCACAATTGGGCCAGCATCGTCCGGGTTAGGGGAGGGATTGGCCGGCTGGGATGTCCTTGTCCCATCGCTCTCTAGTGACTCCTGTGAGGGCCGGCCACATGCACTCTGACACGGTCGCCAGTTGTATGGCGTTTTCTCTGACACATTGGTGCGGCTGGCTTCCAGGTTAAGCAGGCAGTGTGTCAAGAAGCAGTGCGGCTTGGCAGAGTCATGTTTCGGAGGACGCATGGCTCTTGACCTTCGCCTCTCCCGAGTCCGTACGGGAGTTGCAGCGATGGGACAAGACTGTAACTACCAATTGGATATCACGAAATTGGGGAGAAAAAGGGGTAAAAAGTTGTCTGGACTTCGCTGAAGACCCGTAGATCTCTACATTACTCCCTTTTTGTGTAGACACCTGAGTATAGATACCTGAGTTGCCTAACCCGTTCACAGGATTGGTTAACACTTGAGCTTCCTAGGGTCTCCACCGAGCTAGGTAAATTCGCTTTTAGTTTTAATGTACCGTATTGCTGGAACAAAATTTAAAATACATTTAATCTCTGTTCTGGTGCCGTTCGGCAATTTAAAGTATGGATTGGAGACTTATTTGTGGAGGAATGTAACTGTTTTTCTGTATGATTTGTAGTGTTTTATTTGTGCTTCCCATGACTGTGTTTATGTATTTTATTGTGTATATGTTTGGGTATAATGTGTATATTTATGTTGTATTATACAGGTCACATTTGTAAAAGAGACCAAGGTCTCAATATGTTTTCCCTGTTCAAATAAAGGTTAAATAAAAAAATGTGATCCATATATTTGCAACACATGCCACCCCCAAAAACCAACAGACAAATTACATTTATCCAAATATCACTTTATAGTTTTTTTTTATCAATCACATTGTTTACAGTGGTTTAAATGTTTACAGATTAAAGTGTGTGTTGAGGTACTGTCTCTATATCACATGAGATCCTTTCTACCTAACACATAACTTACTCTATCCAGACGTGGCATCAATGACACACACTGACCTGTTGAGCTAAGCAAACAGCAAGACATCTCACTGACTTGGTTGAAAGACAATTTTAGATGATTTTGGAATATTTAAAAGATGCTAAATGGGAAAATTTGACAAATGGAAATTGATCCCAAAAAAATGCTAATATTAGCTCATATTCATTGGCTAGTTTATCAAAATCAGACTGTTTTCTTTACAGAGAGAGAAAGAGAGCTATGTCTAAAATGAAAGTTAATCATTTTTAGTTTTAAAAGTGTTGGTTATGTATCGTTTTTGCCAATGACATATATAGACAACTCTGTAAAGAACTGTATATGAGAACTTCCAGCAGTGAACGGCGTCTGTGTCCCTTCGACCTACTAAGTGATAGTAGGAGACTGCAGCAGGCAGCGTCTGGCTCAGAAAGCTGTGTGTGTGCGCATGTCAGATAGCTGGCCTGAGCTCTGGGTTGCCTGCCTGTTGGGAAAACAATCTCTCATATGCCCGCTCTGCTGTCGTCACACACCCACACACCCACACACACCCACCCACAACCACCCACCCACCCACCCCCACACCCACACACACACACACACACACACACACACACACACACACACACACACACACACACACACACACACACACACACACACACACACACACACACACACCCACCCACACCCACACCCACACACACACACACACACACACACCCACCCACACCCACCCACCCCCACACACACACACACACACATGCTCTGATCTCTTCTTATTCTTTTTCATCTCTTTCCGTTGCCTTCCACTGTCGCCGTGACGCATGCCCCCTAACGACCATGGCTGTAGACTGTTACCATGGTGCTGTCTCTAGAGTAACAATCTAAAGCCACGGTCGCCATGGAGACAGCAGGGAGATGGAGGAGCGGGAGTTGGCATGGTAACTGGAGACGGTGAAGTCCGATTGGCTGGTGGGTGGAAATGATGTGCGCACATCAGCATAGGGCTCCCCCAATGCAGGCCCACGCAGGCAGGCTCCCTCACACACAGGCGCACACACAAGACGGAGAGATAGCGAGGTGGTGAGGGAGAAAGACAAAGAGAGAGAAGGAGAGAGCATTGTGGAGTTTCCATGTCCTCTGGAAAGTTGCTATCATAGCATACCATACTCGGACATTACTGAGACATTACCGGCAGACATTGTTAGGGTCTTCCCATAGCCTTAGTTGCCACACCATTGTCATGGTGTTAGTTAACCCTTTACCCCAGACTACAGTTTCCATGGCAGCACTTCCAGGGTGGTGTCTCCGGGACAGGTAGTGTGTTACCACGGTGAGTTGCCAGGCGTCAGTAGCCATGACTGTAGACTGTTACTGTAACTGTGAGACTGTTTCAAGCAGTAAGCAGTCTAAAGCCAAGGTGCTGATGCTCTGGCTGTCATTGGTCAGTGGTCGTAACCATGGTAACCAGAAAGAGGAGGAGGAAGAGAACAGACTGGATATATAACACTGCACCTGCAATGAAAAGAAGAGAAGACTTCATAGTGTTAAGAGGTTATTAATAAGACATGGACCTAAATGAATTAAAGTTAATACATTACAGAGACCCTATTCCGTATATAGTGCACTACTTTTGACCAGTGCCCTATGCAATTTGGGATGCAGCCTTAATGTGAGGCTTTCTTCCGGTGTAGTTCCCTGGTACCATTATGTTAACCAGGACAGCATGACGGTCAGCGTCCCAGTATGTAGATGTTTATCTGGCAATGGGAGCGGTTAGAGACATTCAAAAAAGGAATGTATCTTATTTTTGAGAGAAATCTTTATTAAATATCAAGCAAAACTACAACTATCCCCCTGTCTCTGGCTCTCTCTCGCTGATGACCTGGTTCTCGTGTGTGTGTGTGGTACAGTATTGATTAAACCCAGGCTTATCGTATATCTGTGATATTCCCCATAGGAACCATGTTCTGAGAGAGAGAGAGGGAGAAGGGGGTGGGGGTTCTTAATGTGTCTCCCTGCTACCCTGCATTGACGTACTGGATAGAATGAGGCACTCGACTGTTACACATCACTGGATCTACAGAGGTTACACTGCTGATTGCGTGGGTGAGCAACAGACTGGAAGTAAAGAAAAAGAGAACGATCCCAAACATTATCATACAATTCAAATCACTGATGAATCTTGACATTTGGGAAAGAAGTATACCTATTTGGTACTCTCTCTCTCACACTCTCTCTCTTTCGCTCTCTCACCTGCATGCCTGTCAAATTATAATTTATATCTCTCTCTCTCACCTGCGTGCATGCCAGACTATAATCCCTATAATGCCTGAGCTGGTGTTAGATCTTGTCACTCAGCCCCTCTAACCCCGGCGAGATGTACCGGATTAAACGAGTCCCGGCGGCTCTGGCTGACTCAGTGACTCACTGACCGAGTCTGGAGGCCAGTTTGTTAAAGCTACAGACACCGCATGCAGTGTTCGTTGTCTTTCGAGCGGAGTTTTCTCGGGGGGTTTCACAACTTGATGAGAACTTCCTCATATAACATCTATAAAGTTACAAATGTATTTTAGAATCACTAAAGTTACGTTTCTTGATATACTTTTATTGAAGCCCGTCGTTAACGAGAGCTCTTTCTCTGCCGCTTATTTCAGCACCACGGGGAAAGGGACAGCAGCAGAATGGATCGTTTGCCGTTTTGCTAGCTACCAATCTGTTTTTTTTACTATAGACAGCTTGTCAACTTGGCAAATAATCAACGATGTAGCATTGTTGAATGGCAAACAGCCCGTCGGCTATGGTACGACACTGCAAAAACACCAACTAATGAAATGTTGGGGAAGCTATTAGCTTCCCCAACTGTGTCAACATTTCTGTGTGGATTTAATTAAGAAATCATATTAAATTATGCTTTTGAAATTCCTCTGAAAATATGCTGAGTGAACTGGCAGAGTCAACATATTTTTTGGCCGGAACAGCCGCTATTGTGTTCTATGTCACACGACGCATGCACATTCAATATCTGAGGAGTGAGCCAATTTCAGATTCAATTGCAAAACGTTGGAGTTGTCCATAAAGTTTGTATAATCTTGTATAATCACTTCTGCCTATTCCAGTAGCACGCAGAAAGGGAAAGAGGCAGAGAGGGACGTTAACGGTGTGCTGTCCATGGGACTGAACTGGCTACAAGTCTGTTTCAACTGTAGCCAGCTTGTCAACTTGGCAAATAATCAACCATGTAGCGTTGTTGAATGCCGAAATCTGAGTCTGGTAATCAGGCTATGGTCCTAGGCTACCGTTCTGTATTAACTGGGGTTCATTAGCTGTCCTCTGATATTATGACATCTCAAAATCTAAATTCTTCTACAGGATATTCTCTCTATACAAGCTAGGCTAGACTTGCTCTGCTAGTTTGTCTATTAGTGTCTAGCCAACTGATGCTGTAGCCTACATTCAGCAAAGAGTAGTATGTACAGCTTCTGTGTGCCTGTTAACATTTATAATCTACTCCTCCACCTTCACTGCAATAACAGCTAAGACTAAACAATGATTAACCAACTACATCGCGCTAACTACCTACCGAGCACGTTGTTGCTAAGCAGTGTTGGTGTTTTAGCTACCTACAGTGCATTCGGAAAGTATTCAGACCCCTTGACTTTTTCCACATTTTGTTACGTTACAGCCTTACTCTAAAATTGATTAAATCGTTTTTTCCCCCCTCATCAATCTACGCAACTTTTTTGTGTGCAAATGTATAAAATAAAATAAATGGAAATATCACATTTACATACAGTTGAAGTCGGAAGTTTACATACACTTAAGGTTGGAGTCATTAAACCTAGTTTTTCAACCACTCCACAAAATTCTTGTTAACAAACTATAGTTTTGGCAAGTCGGATAGGACATCTTCTTTGTACATGACAAAAGTAATTTTTCCAACAATTGTTTACAGACAGATTATTTCACTTATCTACTGTATCACAATTCCAGTGGGTCAGAAGTGTATATACACTAAGTTGACTGTGCCTTTAAACAGCTTGGAAAATTCCAGAAAATTATGTCATGGCTTTAGAAGCTTCTGATAGGCTAATTGACATAATTTGAGTCAATTGGAGGTGTACCTTTGGATGTATTTCAAGGCCTACCTTCAAACTCAGTGCCTCTTTGCTTGACGTCATGGGAAAATCAAATGAAATCAGCGAAGACCTAAAAAAATTAATTGTAGACCTCCACAAGTCTGGTTCATCCTTGGGAGCAATGTCCAAACGCCTGAAGGTACCACGTTCATCTGTACAAACAATAGTACGCAAGTACAAACACCATGGGACCATGCAGCTGTCATACCGCTCAGGAAGGAGAAGCATTCTCCTAGAGATGAACGTACATTGGTGTGAAAAGTGCTAATCAATCTCAGAACACCAGCAAAGGACCTTGTGAAGATGCTGGAGGAAACAGGTACAAAAGTATCTATATCCACAGTAAAACGAGTCCTATATCGACATAACCTGAAAGGCCACTCAGCAAGGAAGAAGCCATAGCACCAAAACCGCCATAAAAAAGCCAGACTATGGTTTGCAATGGGGACAAAGATTGTACTTTTTGGAGAAATGTCCTCTGGTCTGATGAAACAAAAAATGAACTGTTTGGCCATAATGACCATTGTTATGTTTGGAGGAAAAAGGGTGAGGTTTGCAAGCCGAAGAACACCATACCAACCGTGAAGCACGGGGGTGGCAGCATCATGTTGTGGGGGTGCTTTGCTGCAGGAGGGACTGGTGCACTTCACAAAATAGATGGCATCATGAGGGAGGACAATTATGTGGATATATTGAAGCAACATCTCAAGACATCAGTCAGGAAGTTAAAGCTTGGTCGGAAATGGGTCTTCCAAATGGACAATGACCCCAAGCATACTTCCAAAGTTGTGGCAAAATGGCTTAAGGACAAAAAAGTCAAGGTATTGGAGTGGCCTTCACAACGCCCTGACCTCAATCCTGTAGAAAATTTGTGGGCAGACCTGAAAAAGCGTGTGCGAGCAAGGAGGCCTACAAACCTGACTCAGTTACACCAGCTCTATCAGAAGGAATGGGCAAAAATTCACTTATTGTGGGAAGCTTGTGGAAGCCTACCCGAAACGTACCCGAAAGTTAAACAATTTAAAGGCAATGCTACCAAATACTAATTGAGTGTATGTAAACTTCTGACCCACTGGGAATGTGATGAAAGAAATAAAATCTGAAATAAATCATTCTCTCTACTATTATTCTGACATTTCACATTCTTAAAATAAAGTGGTGATCCTAACTGACCTACGACAGGGCCTTTTTACTAGGATTAAATGTCAGGAATTGTGAAAAACTGAGTTGAAATGTATTTGGCTAAGATGTATGTAAACTTCCGACTTCAACTGTAAGTATTCAGACCCTTTACTCAGTACTTTGTTGAAGAAACTTTGGCAGTGTTTTACAGCCTCGAGTCTTCTTGGGTATGACGCTACAAGCTTGGCACACCTGTATTTGCGGAGTTTCTCCAATTCTTCTCTGAAGATCCTCTCAAGCTCTGTCAAGTTGGATGGGGAGTATTGCTGCACAGCTATTTTCAGGTCTCTGCAGAGATGTTTGATCGGGTTCAAGTCCGGGCTCTGGCTGGGCCACTCAAGGACATTCAGATACTTGTCCTGAAGCCACTCCTGCGTTGTCTTGGCTGTGTGCTTAGGGTCGTTGTTCTGTTGGAAGGTGAACCTGCTCCCCAGTCTGAAGTCCTTAGAGCTCTGGAGCAGGTTTTCATCAAGGATCTCTCTGTACTTTGCTCCTGACTAGTCTCCCAGTCCCTGCCGCTGAAAAACATTCCCACAGCATGATGCTGCCACCACCATGCTTCACCGTAGGGATGGTGCCAGGTTTCCTCCAGATGTGATGCTTGGCATTCAGGCCAAAGAGTGCAATCTTGGTTTCATCCAACCAGAGAATCTTGTTTCTCATGGTCTGAGTCCTTTAGGTGCCTTTTTGGCAAACTCAAAGCTGGCTGTTGTGTTGGTTAATTTCTTTACTATCAAATGAGGAGAGACAAACTTATCACACAAGTCAGAGTTATACTTAAACTAAATCTTGAATAACTTATTAAAAAGGGAGCAGGTCAATACAACGCACACATATAAAGTGAATCGATTGACTGCTCTACGATAATGATGGCTGGTCGACGATTCACGCTCAGATGATTTGTTGAGAGCCCAGAGACAAAAGTGCCAAGATACACCCCTTTCAACCTACATGACAAACAACATATGTATGGAATGGGTCACGAGGTTAAGATTTGTATGAAAGATACATATAATTCACAGCAGAGAGTATCTGACGTGTCAACAGTTTTCAATGTGTAGAGACCAGTGTCTGGCCCCCCAACTCCATACTGGAGCCATGTCTCCCTGGTACCGTGTAGAACAGAAACATTAACTCATGCTCTTGAATGCTCTTTAGGTTTTATCACCCAAAAGACATTGTAAATCTCCTGTCAGTGTTATCTTCCAGAGGCCCATCCTCAGTAGAACACACACATAATAGTTTATTTAACCTTTAACTAGGCAAGTCAGTTAAGAACAAATTCTTATTTACAATGACGGCCTAGGAACAGTGGGTTAACTGCCTTGTTCAGGGGCAGAATGACAGATTTCTACCTTGTCAGCTCGGGGATTCGATCTTGCAACCTTTCGGTTACTAGTCCAACGCTCTAACTATTAGGCTACCTGCATAAAGGCCTGATTGGTGGAGTGCTGCAGAGATGGTTGCCCTTCTGGTAGGTTCTCCCATCTCCACAGAGGAACTCTGGAGTTCTGTCAGAGTGATCATCGGGTTCTTGGTCACCTCCCTGACCAAGGTCCTTTTTCTTGATTGCTCAGTTTGGCCGATGACCAGCTCAAGGAAGAGTCTTGGTGGTTCCAAACTTCTTCCATTTAATAATGATGGAGGCCACTGTGTTCTTGGGGATTTTCAATGCTGCAGACATTTTTTGGTACCCTTCCCCAGATCTGTGCCTCGACACAATCCTGTCTCGGAGCTCTACGGACAATTCCTTCGACCTCGAGTCTTGGTTTTTGCTCTGACATGCACGTTCAACTGTGGGACCTTATATAGACAGGTGTGTGCCTTTCATAATCATGTCCAATCAATTGAGTTTACCACAGCTGGACTCCAATCAAGTTGTAGAAACATCTCAAGGATGATCAATGGAAACAGGTTGCACCTGAGCTCAATTTCGAGTCTCATAGCAAAGGGTCTGAATAGTTGTGTATATAAGGTATTTCTGTTTTTTATTTTTAATACATTTGCAAAGAATTCCCCAAATAGTATGTTTTTGCTTTTTGTCATTATGGGGTATTGTGTGTGGATTAATGAAGAAAAACATATTTAATCAATTTTCGAATAAGCCTGTAACAACAAAATGTGGGGAAAAAGGGAAGGTGTCTGAATACTTTCCGGATGCACTGTACCTAACAAGCCCGGTGTTGTTTACCAGTGTTCGTGTGTTAGCTACCTACCCACCAATCCCGTTGTTGTTAACCGGTGTTTGTGTTTTAGCTACCTACCCACCAATCCCGTTGTTGTTAACCAGTGTTTGTGTTTTAGCTACCTACCCACCAATCCCGTTGTTGTTAACCGGTGTTTGTGTTTTAGCTACCTACCCACCAATCCCGTTGTTGTTAACCGGTGTTTGTGTTTTAGCTACCTACCTACCAAGGCTGTTGTTTTTAACCGGTGTTTGTGTTTTAGCTACCTACCTACCAAGGCTGTTGTTTTTAACCGGTGTTTGTGTTTTAGCTACCTACCCACCAATCCCGTTGTTGTTAACCGGTGTTTGTGTTTTAGCTACCTACCCACCAATCCCGTTGTTGTTAACCGGTGTTTGTGTTTTAGCTACCTATCCACCAATCCCGTTGTTGTTAACCGGTGTTTGTGTTTTAGCTACCTACCTACCAATCCCGTTGTTGTTAACCGGTGTTTGTGTTTTAGCTACCTACCCACCAATCCCGTTGTTGTTAACCGGTGTTTGTGTTTTAGCTACCTATCCACCAATCCCGTTGTTGTTAACCGGTGTTTGTGTTTTAGCTACCTATCCACCAATCCCGTTGTTGTTAACCGGTGTTTGTGTTTTAGTTACCTACCTACCAAGGCTGTTGTTTTTAACCGGTGTTTGTGTTTTAGCTACCTACCGACCAAGCCTGTGTTTGTGTTTTAGCCAGAGTCATATAGATGTACCATAGTATAAGGCTCTGCTTTTAGCCGCAAAGACGTCAGCTTGTACGTCCTACTCTACGAGAACATAGTGACGTGGGATCCGTGAGCAAAGTGGTGTCAAAAACACACAAACACACACACACACATACACGGAGGATTAGGAACTGATGAGGAAGAGGGAGACTTCGACCCAAGGGCCTTTTACTTCAGACAGTTTTTCCCCATAACACCGTTCACTCAGCGACTACCTCGGCTAATGGCATCGCACAGGGAGTACCCTCTGCAATGGTTGGTTTCCATAGCACCGCCAGCTTCCGCTGCGCTCTGCTCTGTTCACGCCACGGTGGGTGTGTGAGAGAGAGAGAGACCAGTGTGCGTTAATACCGAACACGCCGATTTGGCCACATTATGACATATAAGAAGGAACCCTAAAACCTGACATGAATCTCAGAGTGTCATGTTTTGTCTTTGATCATCATGTCTTGTCCCTGTGCTTCCCTCTGCTGGTCTTATTAGGTTCTTTCCCTCTTTCTATCCCTCTCTCTCCTCCTCCCTCTCTCCCTCTCCCGCTCTCTCTCTCTATCGTTCCGTTCCTGCTCCCAGCTGTTTCTCATTCTCCTAACGACCTCATTTACTCTTTCACACCTGTCCCCTATTTTGCCCTCTGATTTGAGTCCCTATTTCTCCCTCTGTTTTCCGCTTCTGTCCTTGTCGGATTCTTGTTTGATGTTTGCTGTTCTGTGTCCTTGTTCCGCCCTGTCGTGTTTTTGCCTTCTTCAGATGCTGCGTGTGAGCAGGTGTCTATGTCAGCTACGGCCTGTGCCTTCCTGAAGCGACCTGCAGTCTGTGGTCGCGTCTCCAGTCGTTCCTCTCTACTGACGAGAGGATTTCAGTTTCCTGTTTTGGATTTACCTTTGATAATATCCAGGAGAATCATTGTTTGTTTAAGACTGGAATAAAGACTCTGTTTCTATTACGTCGCTTTTGGGTCCTCATTCACCAGCATAACAGAAGAATCCGACCCAAGAATGGACCCAGCGACTACGGATTCTCGCAACACTGCCGTCGAGATCCAGGGAGCAATGCTCGGCAGACACGAGCAGGAATTGTCTGCTGCTCGTCATGCCGTTGAGACCCTGGCCGCTCATGTCTCCGATCTCTCTGGACAGTTTCAGAGTCTTCGTCTCGTGCCACCAGCTACTTCCTGGTCTTCCGAGTCTCCGGAACCTAGGGTTAATAACCCACCATGTTACTCTGGGCAGCCCACTGAGTGTCGCTCCTTTCTCACCCAGTGTGATATTGTGTTCTCTCTCCAGCCCAACACATACTCAGGAGAGAGAGCTCGGATCGCTTACGTCATATCACTCCTTACTGGTCGGGCTCGGGAGTGGGGCACAGCTATCTGGGAGGCAAGGGCTGAGTGTTCTAACGTTTATCAGAACTTTAAGGAGGAGATGATACGGGTTTTTGATCGTTCAGTTTTTGGGAAGGAGGCTTCCAGGGCCCTGGCTTCCCTATGTCAAGGTGATCGATCCATAACGGATTACTCTATAGAGTTTCGCACTCTTGCTGCATCCAGTGACTGGAACGAGCCGGCGTTGCTCGCTCGTTTTCTGGAGGGACTCCACGCTGAGGTTAAGGATGAGATTCTCTCCCGGGAGGTTCCTTCCAGCGTGGACTCTTTGATTGCACTCGCCATCCGCATAGAACGACGGGTAGATCTTCGTCACCGAGCTCGTGGAAGAGAGCTCGCGTTAACGGTGTTTCCCCTCTCCGCATCTCAACCATCTCCTCCCATCGGCTCAGAGACTGAGCCCATGCAGCTGGGAGGTATTCGCATCTCGACTAAGGAGAGGGAACGGAGAATCACCAACCGCCTTTGCCTCTATTGCGGTTCTGCTGGACATTTTGTCATGTCATGTCCAGTAAAAGCCAGAGCTCATCAGTAAGCGGAGGGCTACTGGTGAGCGCTACTACTCAGGTCTCTCCATCAAGATCCTGTACTACCTTGTCGGTCCATCTACGCTGGACCGGTTCGGCTGCTTCCTGCAGTGCCTTGATAGACTCTGGGGCTGAGGGTTGTTTTATGGACGAAGCATGGGCTCGGAAACATGACATTCCTCTCAGACAGTTAGGGAAGCCCACGCCCATGTTCGCCTTAGATGGTAGTCCTCTCCCCAGTATCAGATGTGAGACACTACCTTTAACCCTCACAGTATCTGGTAACCACAGTGAGACCATTTCCTTTTTGATTTTTCGTTCACCTTTTACACCTGTTGTTTTGGGTCATCCCTGGCTAGTATGTCATAATCCTTCTATTAATTGGTCTAGTAATTCTATCCTATCCTGGAACGTTTCTTGTCATGTGAAGTGTTTAATGTCTGCTATCCCTCCTGTTTCTTCTGTCCCCTCTACTCAGGAGGAACCTGGTGATTTGACAGGAGTGCCGGAGGAATATCATGATCTACGCACGGTCTTCAGTCGGTCCAGAGCCAACTCTCTTCCTCCTCACCGGTCGTATGATTGTTGTATTGATCTCCTTCCGGGGACCACTCCCCCTCGGGGTAGACTATACTCTCTGTCGGCTCCCGAACGTAAGGCTCTCGAGGATTATCTGTCTGTTTCTCTCGACGCCGGTACCGTGGTGCCTTCTTCCTCTCCCGCCGGAGCGGGGTTTTTCTTTGTTAAGAAGAAGGACGGTACTCTGCGCCCCTGCGTGGATTATCGAGGGCTGAATGACATAACGGTTAAGAATCGTTATCCGCTTCCCCTTATGTCGTCAGCCTTCGAGATTCTGCAGGGAGCCAGGTTCTTTACTAAGTTGGACCTTCGTAACGCTTACCATCTCGTACGCATCAGAGAGGGGGACGAGTGGAAAACGGCGTTTAACACTCCGTTAGGGCATTTTGAATACCGGGTTCTGCCGTTCGGTCTCGCTAATGCTCCAGCTGTCTTTCAGGCATTAGTTAATGATGTACTGAGAGACATGCTGAACATCTTTGTTTTCGTTTACCTTGACGATATCCTGATTTTTTCACCGTCACTCGAGATTCATGTTCAGCACGTTCGACGTGTACTCCAGCGCCTTTTAGAGAATTGTCTCTACGTGAAGGCTGAGAAGTGCGCCTTTCATGTCTCCTCTGTCACATTTCTCGGTTCTGTTATTTCCGCTGAAGGCATTCAGATGGATCCCGCTAAGGTCCAGGCTGTCAGCGATTGACCCGTTCCTAAGTCACGTGTCGAGTTACAGCGCTTTCTCGGTTTCGCTAATTTCTATCGGCGTTTCATTCGTAATTTCGGTCAAGTGGCTGCCCCTCTCACAGCTCTGACTTCTGTCAAGACTTGCTTTAAGTGGTCCGGTTCCGCCCAGGGAGCTTTTGATCTCCTCAAGAAGCGTTTTACATCCGCCCCTATCCTTGTTACTCCTGACGTCACTAAACAATTCATTGTCGAGGTTGACGCTTCAGAGGTGGGCGTGGGAGCCATTCTGTCCCAGCGCTTCCAGTCTGACGATAAGGTCCATCCTTGCGCTTACTTTTCTCATCGCCTGTCGCCATCGGAACGCAACTATGATGTGGGTAACCGCGAACTGCTCGCCATCCGCTTAGCCATAGGCGAATGGCGACAGTGGTTGGAGGGGGCGACCGTCCCTTTTGTCGTTTGGACTGACCATAAGAACCTTGAGTACATCCGTTCTGCCAAACGACTTAATGCACGTCAAGCTCGTTGGGCGTTGTTTTTCGCTCGTTTCGAGTTCGTGATTTCCTATCGCCCGGGAAATAAGAACACCAAGCCTGATGCCTTATCCCGTCTCTTTAGTTCTTCTGTGGCTTCTACCGACCCCGAGGGGATTCTCCCTGAAGGGCGTGTTGTCGGGTTGACTGTCTGGGGAATTGAGAGACAGGTAAAGCAAGCACTCACTCACACTGCGTCGCCGCGCGCTTGTCCTAGTAACCTTCTGTTCGTTCCTGTCTCTACTCGTCTGGCTGTTCTTCAGTGGGCTCATTCTGCCAAGTTAGCTGGCCACCCCGGCGTTCGGGGTACGCTTGCTTCTATTCGCCAGCGGTTTTGGTGGCCTACTCAGGAGCGGGACACGCGCCGTTTCGTGGCTGCTTGTTCGGACTGCGCGCAGTCTAAGTCAGGTAACTCTCCTCCTGCCGGTCGTCTCAGACCGCTTCCCATTCCTTCTCGACCATGGTCTCACATCGCCTTAGACTTTATTACCGGTCTGCCTTCGTCTGCGGGGAAGACTGTGATTCTTACGGTTATCGATAGGTTCTCTAAGGCGGCACATTTCATTCCCCTCGCTAAGCTTCCTTCCGCTAAGGAGACGGCACAAATCATCATTGAGAATGTGTTCAGAATTCATGGCCTCCCGTTAGACGCCGTTTCAGACAGAGGCCCGCAATTCACGTCACAGTTTTGGAGGGAGTTCTGTCGTTTGATTGGTGCTTCCGTCAGTCTCTCTTCCGGGTTTCATCCCCAGTCTAACGGTCAAGCAGAAAGGGCCAATCAGTCGATTGGTCGCATATTACGCAGCCTTTCGTTTCGAAACCCTGCGTCTTGGGCAGAACAGCTCCCCTGGGCTGAGTACGCTCACAACTCGCTTCCTTCGTCTGCTACCGGGCTATCTCCGTTTCAGAGTAGTCTTGGTTACCAGCCTCCTCTGTTCTCGTCCCAGCTCGCCGAGTCCAGCGTTCCCTCCGCTCAGGCTTTTGTCCAACGTTGTGAGCGCACCTGGAGGAGGGTCAGGTCTGCACTTTGCCGTTACAGGGCGCAGACTGTGAGAGCCGCCAATAAACGTAGGATTAAGAGTCCTAGGTATTGTCGCGGTCAGAGAGTGTGGCTTTCCACTCGTAACCTTCCCCTTACGACAGCTTCTCGCAAGTTGACTCCGCGGTTCATTGGTCCGTTCCGTGTCTCTCAGGTCGTCAATCCTGTCGCTGTGCGACTGCTTCTTCCGCGACATCTTCGTCGCGTCCACCCTGTCTTCCATGTCTCTTGTGTCAAGCCTTTTCTTCGCGCCCCCGTTCGTCTTCCCTCCCCCCCCCCCGTCCTTGTCGAGGGCGCACCTATTTACAAGGTACGGAAGATCATGGACATGCGTTCTCGGGGACGTGGTCACCAGTACTTAGTGGATTGGGAGGGTTACGGTCCTGAGGAGAGGAGTTGGGTTCCATCTCGGGACGTGCTGGACCGTTCGTTGATTGATGATTTCCTTCGTTGCCGCCAGGGTTCCTCCTCGAGTGCGCCAGGAGGCGCTCGGTGAGTGGGGGGGTACTGTCATGTTTTGTCTTTGATCATCATGTCTTGTCCCTGTGCTTCCCTCTGCTGGTCTTATTAGGTTCTTTCCCTCTTTCTATCCCTCTCTCTCCTCCTCCCTCTCTCCCTCTCCCGCTCTCTCTCTCTATCGTTCCGTTCCTGCTCCCAGCTGTTTCTCATTCTCCTAACGACCTCATTTACTCTTTCACACCTGTCCCCTATTTTGCCCTCTGATTTGAGTCCCTATTTCTCCCTCTGTTTTCCGCTTCTGTCCTTGTCGGATTCTTGTTTGATGTTTGCTGTTCTGTGTCCTTGTTCCGCCCTGTCGTGTTTTTGCCTTCTTCAGATGCTGCGTGTGAGCAGGTGTCTATGTCAGCTACGGCCTGTGCCTTCCTGAAGCGACCTGCAGTCTGTGGTCGCGTCTCCAGTCGTTCCTCTCTACTGACGAGAGGATTTCAGTTTCCTGTTTTGGATTTACCTTTGATAATATCCAGGAGAATCATTGTTTGTTTAAGACTGGAATAAAGACTCTGTTTCTATTACGTCGCTTTTGGGTCCTCATTCACCAGCATAACACAGAGATACAATAAAGTCCTACATCTGTCCAATGTCCATTCAGAATATAAAACCCCTCCAGCTCGTGACTGCATATGAAATATATAAGTCATTCTCAAGATCTTCCTCGACTTCTAAAATATCACGGCGTGAGGGTAGGTTAGCTCTCCCTCTCGGTCCTCCCTCCTCACGCTGCTGCGCCCTCAAATGATGAATCAGATCAACGTCAATTACAATGAATGAACAAAGTCTTTCATTGAAGCTTAATGCCATTCACACGCCCCCTATATCCTCACCCACCTCCTTCCTCACTCTCCTCCTCCCCCCAGTGCCCCCTACACACGAGCCACTTCTCACCACCCATTCATGTTACCAACCAGCACGCTGATCACTGCGGTTGTAGAGTGTGTGGGTGGGTGTGTTTGTTAGAGCTGTGTGCTTTAAAGGGTTACAGTTGGTGACTGCGAATGATCTGCAATGTGCGCAAGAATGACGCAGGGCTGACTTCAACGCCGAATACACGTCACTGAGCTGAGAATACATTTGAAAAACTTCAAGAAAACGCCGGACTGAGCGGAAATACACGGAGGCGGGCGGAGGGAGGAGAGAGTCACAGGGGATATGATAATGAAAGAGCAGCGGGAAGAAGCATGGGTTTAGGTGGGGGGGATGAAACACCGTAAAGAAAGGGTGGAGATGCAGTCATCATCACCACCACAGGAAACCTCCCGGTGCCACGCGCTCCCGGGAGTGGAGGAGAGGGGGTGGTAGAGAGAGAGATTAAACACATGTGGCTAAAGAGGCAGAACGGTAGCCAATTCAGCACCATGGACAGTGACTGTGTAGAAAACAAGATGGATGTCTTATCCTGGTTTGAAAAGATTTCCAAATGGATAGACTGCGACTCTATCATGGCATAGTCTATGTATCTGACACTAGAAGGAGGTGAGCACCTTCAAAACATTATCCATCCCTACCAGGTGTTGCGTAATGTATTTGAGAGTCACAAACGAGTTGTGCAGATAACGATCCAAGTACAGTTCCAGTCTGATCTTCCTCTATACATTCAAATATTTTGGAGAGAGAATGTCTCGAATTTGGACTGACTTGGCTATTCCGAAAACCAGTCGCAGTCAAGGCGAGTCTGGCCCCATGTTCGGCGTTGTTCGTGTGTACTCGGGCTCGATTGCCGATCCCGAAGCCCGTCTCGTCTATAGGCTGCATGCTGCCCACGTGCTAGAGAAAGTGAGTCACACTGCAGTAACTTTCAACCGCGGAGAAGAGACCCGCGGTGACACGGAGACCTAACGGTTTTAAGACTGCATACAAACGAGCCTATAGCTCAATTACAATTTTAAAAAGTGAGCTTTTAGATAAGAATGTTTTCGAATATAAGCCTATAACTGCACCTCAAATAAGCCATTTTATGCCTAGCAATAAACCAATGTAGAAAACAATGAGAAACAGTTTGAACTTACCTTACACAACCTCCCATCTTAAAGTGTCCGCAACACCACCACAGCTGTCTTGCCAAGCAGAGAGATTAGTTACAGGAAAGATGCTGAAATAGGAATTTCAACAGATGTCAGTACGGACTTCTTTTTCTCCTGTTGCAGGACAGTATATATATGTCACACTCTCTCTTTCCAAGAACATCTCTTCTCCTCTTCTTATTCTCCTTCTTCTGTAGAAGTTGTTCGTCTGAGCCGGTTCTATGATAGGGTTTTTATAGAGAAGCAGTAGTAGGCTAATAGAACCGGAGCCGGGACACCGAGGGGAGGGGACAACCCATTCACTAAAAAACATCACCTACACATCTACGTGCGCGGCCTACGTCATTGACGGAATGTTGTCTACCGAGAGGCTATTTATACAGGCAAGACGCGCGAGGGAGAGAAAGAGCCCACCATACGGTCCGAACACTGCCCAGGGAGATATGAAAATAGACTGTTTACACTTTTATTAAAATGGTTCCTAATATTTAAAAAAAAACTAGTTCTAAAATATGCTATCTTGTGTGTTAGTGTACCCTAATGAATGAGTCATTTTTATTGATCTTGTTTCATTCGCTTTGAAAAAAATTGCCTCAGAAATAGGAACATATCAGTAACGTCAGGATGAGTTGTTGGAGCGGACGCAGGCTGTAACGGAGCAGATATTCGTTAGTTCGTTTGTTCGGTCAGTTGGTTGTAGAACAAAAGGACCAAGGCTGAAGTAAATAGTAAAATGAATAGCCTACCTGTGTGTTGTTTCAGACTAGCCACGTGATGACGTGTGATTAAAGGCTGTAGCCTACAGCTAAAACATGTATCAAAATAATGCATCACATTATTCAGGTCATTCTGGTATCATGTCGATAATAATATAACGCCCCGTCGGTATACAACGAAGGACATGATTCGTGTCATGGAGTGGGTAACTTCAATGTCAGAGTGAACTCTACAAATGTAACACAGTATGCTATTTCAATAGTGACATTTTCCAATGTTACATCTTCTGCAAGGTTAGCCTACTTGACAGACTATCCTACGAGTGTGTGTATCAACCCCGCTGGAGAATGAACAGCGTCTGAGTGAAACGTTCTCAGCGGCGCTGAACTGCGCTACGCAACGATCTATTCCTCTCGTCCGTTCCGGAGCCCTGAGCGACACGACAAAAGCAGGAGTAGCGCGCTAACTGCATGTGGAGTTATCATGATCAGCGCTTGCTTAGAGACAGCCGACGGGGTTAAACCCCTACTCGAGAAATGCTTGCAGTGGAGCGTCGCTCGCTAGGATTGCCCTACTAAACATTATGATGAGCGAGTCTGAGAAGATAATCCAACAGACACTCCAATCACATCACAGCCGTTATAAATGAGCATTGAGCAGGTCCACCAAGCAGCGAGTTACTTTGATTGCTCGTTTATTCAGATAACCATTTCATTATCATTCGGTTGTAAGAGTGGCATACTGTACATCACAGCAGAATTATCATCATAGCTTCACACCAGTATATAGGCTAAACAATTGGTCACAGACGTGTCCAATACAGCCACTAAAATAAATCGTGATCAGCCGTCATCCATCAAAGTAAAGCACACACTGAGAGAGATATATAGGTTATATATCACTATGTGGGTAGAATAAACCTAACCAACCGAGCCTAAATGAGTCTGGAATGAATCCAGGAATGTAACCCAGATCTGCCGTGGTTGTAAGGCGGAATGAGGGGGTTAGCGGGAAGAGGCACAATCATGCGTAAAAAAAAAAATCCCCAAATTACATATTCATGGTGACTTTTGGGGACTCCTGTTCTGAGCACTGCGTAACAGAACGTGTCAGACGTATGTAGGAGTGAGCCCCGCGCCGTTAATTGGGAGTTGTGGGCGCAAGGAGGATAGTGAAAGCGACCTCGAGCTGGTATTCGTTGCTACGTGGTGGCTTCCCTCTTCCGTCTCGAGGGATCATATTATTGTTTAAGCGTATGTGTAGTGTGTTTCCGTGTGTATGCCTGTGTTTGTGAATCTTGGCGAGTTAACAAACCACAATAACACATCCCTCTTTTTCTATACTGCCACTTTCCAATCCGAGGTCCATTATCTTTTCCGCCTATTTCAGCACCGCGGGGAATGGGACCGCGCCAGCGGCAGAGAGGGACGTCGACCGCAGTGCTGTCCATGGTTCTGAACTGGCTACAAGTCTCTGGGGGCTCCTTTCCTATCTCCTGAAGTGTAAACTCGTTCACTA
Source organism: Salvelinus alpinus (assembly GCF_045679555.1). Taxonomy (NCBI): domain Eukaryota; kingdom Metazoa; phylum Chordata; class Actinopteri; order Salmoniformes; family Salmonidae; genus Salvelinus; species Salvelinus alpinus. The sequence continues at coordinate 37,006,547 of NC_092109.1, read as the reverse complement.
CTTCTCATAAAACTAAAAGTATTGGATTGCTGTAAAGAGCATGTGAAGAATGGGCTTGGTACAGTAATTTCCTTTTAAATCAGTGAGGAGAAGTGAACAAGTGCACACTTTGGGAGGAAGAAGAGTTAATTGGGACATTACCACTGTTTCAAAAACAATTTATATGTTTAAAAGTTGACATTTCATTGTAAATAAGTTATATCTCTCTCACAAACACCCACACACACGCACATCAGGTACACACATGGAAACACAAAGTTGAAGAGTGCGCCACGCATGCTGCATGTTGTGTATCAGACACCGTGTGCTGTGTGCTCTATCAGTCATGAGTCATATTGTAAAGAGTGTTTTATGTTGTCACTACATGGCCATGTTAGGCAGGACAGAAGGAAGTAGCACCGTGATACAGGTTTGTCACGAGATTTGGATAGTCCAGGTTGTCACACTCTCAAAAAAATATCTGTTGATTAACAAGTGCTTGCTATGGTTACGGTTATGGTTAAGTTTAGATTAGTACCATGTTGCCCAGGGCGACAGTACCATGTTGCCCAGGGCGACAGTACCATGTTGCCCAGGGCGACAGTACCATGTTGCCCAAGGCGACAGTACCATGTTGCCCAGGACGACAGTACCATGTTGCCCAGGACGACAGTACCATGTTGCCCAGGACTACAGTACCATGGTCAAAACTGATGAGCAAATCCATTAACTACTAAATGTGTTTTAAGTTGGGTTCCTGGGTTGGACATAAAACTTACAAGGTGAATAGAAAGGACCGGAAGTGAGAGATATGTGAGGTTAGGTTCTAGATGGCGATGACAGAAGAGAGACACAGACCGAGAGAGAGATGACAGGAAATGCAGAGTGGAGGTAGAGAAGGTCACACTTTCATTGCATAGTCCCCTATAGAAAATAAACTAGAAACTAGAGGAAGAATGTGAGGTACAGGACAGAGAGAGGACAATAAAGGCTTTTGAATGGAATGGAATTGAGAGAGAGAGGAAGAGAGAGAGAGAGAGAGAGAGGAAGAGAGAGAGAGAGAGGAAGAGAGAGAGAGAGAGGAAGAGAGAGGAAGAGAGAGAAAGAGAGAGGAAGAGAGAGAGAGAGAGAGAGAGAGAGAGAGAGAGAGAGAGAGAGAGAGAGAGAGAGAGAGAGAGAGAGAGAGAGAGAGAGAGAGCGTGTGTGTGTGTGTGTGTGGATGCTACATGGTCGTGTGTAAAATGAAAAAAGACTATAAACATGATCATCCTCAGGCAAAAGGACTGTACAGTATGTTGTCTTCACATCTCTGTCATAGAAGATCAGTGATGACACATAACCTGACTTCAATATTTTATTAGAATTAACTGCTGAAGAAAAGTACTGAAAACTGCCTGGAGACACCAGTTAGTCATTCTCTCTCTCTCTGTCTCTCTCTCTCTCTGTCTCTCTCTCTCTCTCAAAAACGTTGTTATTTAGAGTATTTTTTGTGGAACAAGCAAAATCCTGATGAAGGCTATGCAGGCTAGAAATGTGTTGGTTTTATCAATAAAAACGTGTTTTTAAAACAATTTCAACTGTCCTCCGAGAATTGCTGAATGTAGAGTGAGGTAGTGGCAGTATTACCTTCCCATTGCAGGGGAACAGGTAAAGCTCTCTCTCTCTCTCTCTCTCTCTCTCTCTCTCTCTCTCTCTCTCTCTCTCTCTCTCTCTCTCTCTCTCTCTCTCTCTCTCTCTCTCTCTCTCTCTCTCTCTCTCTCTCTCTCTCTCTCTCTCTCACTTCTGCCCACCACTCTCTTCCCTTACTCTTCAACTATATGATCACACACACACACACACACACACACACACACACACACACACACACACACACACACACACACACACACACACACACACACACACACACACACACACACACACACACACACACACACACTTCTCTATTCACACGTCATCATTTATATATTGATACACATCTTGATTTGTAAAAATGTTCCCCATTTCGATATCGACAAATAGACAGACTATATGTCTTTCCTCAAATCTGAGAGGGTTCGAAATTCAGAAAATCACCAAACATTATCTCCATGCAGATGTCCTTATTTTGGCTCATTTCACATTTTCTCTCTCTATCTCTTTACCTCTCTGTATTCTGAACAGAGAATGCAGTCGGATCAATAGAGAGAGAAAACTCCCATCCCTCCTTCCATATTCATTCTCTCCCCTCTCACCCCCCCCCCCCCCCCCTCTCTGACTCATACTAAAATCCCAGCGTGTCTCCCTCCTCCTCATCCTCCCCCCACACTCTCATTTGTGTTTTCTCTCCCTTTGATTTCCAAGCTGACTGGAATGCAATGAGCAGAGAGAGAATGAAACGGAGAGACAGTGTGACAGAGAGATGGGAGAGACAGTGACGGAGAGGAGAGAGAGAGAGAAAGAGAGTGAAGGAGAGGATAGAGAGAGAGAGAGAGAGAGAGAGAGAGAGAGAGAGAGAGAGAGAGAGAGAGAGAGAGAGAGAGAGAGAGAGAGAGAGAGAGAGAGAGAGAGAGAGAGAGAGAGAGAGAGAGAGAGAGAGAGAGAGAGAGAGAGAGACACACTGCCCACAAAATGAGGTGGAAACTGAGCTGCACTTCCTAACCTCCTGCCCAATGTATGACCATATTAGAGAGACATATTTCCCTCAGATTACACAGATCCACAAAGAATTCGAAAACAAATCCAATTTTGATAAACTCCCATATCTACTGGGTGAAATTCCACAGTGTGCCATCACAGCAGCAAGATTTGTGACCTGTTGCCACAAGAAAAGGGCAACCAGTGAAGAACAAACACCACTGTAAATACAACCCATATTTATGTTTATTTATTTTAACTTGTGTGCTTTAACCATTTGTACATTGTTACAACACTGCATATATATAATATGACATTTGTAATGTCTTTATTGTTTTGAAACTTCTGTATGTGTAATGTTTACTGTTCATTTTTATTGTTTATTTGACTTTTGTATATTACCTACCTCACTTGCTTTGGCAATGTTAACACATGTTTCCCATGCCAATAAAGCCCCTTGAATTGAATTGAGAGAGAGAGAGAGAGAGAGAGAGAGAGAGAGAGAGAGAGAGAGAGAGAGAGAGAGAGAGAGAGAGAGAGAGAGAGAGAGTGAAGAGATAGAGAGACAGTGTGACGGAGAGGAAAGAGAGTGAAGGAGAGGAGAGAGAGAGAGAGAGAGTGAAGAGATAGAGAGACAGTGTGACGGAGAGGAAAGAGAGTGAAGGAGAGGAGAGAGAGAGAGAGAGAGAGAGTGAAGAGATAGAGAGACAGTGTGACGGAGAGGAAAGAGAGTGAAGGAGAGGAGAGAGAGAGAGAGAGAGTGAAGAGATAGAGACAGTGTGACGGAGAGGAAAGAGAGTGAAGGAGAGGAGAGAGAGAGAGAGAGAGAGAGAGAGAGAGAGAGAGTGAAGAGATAGAGAGACAGTGTGACAGAGAGAGAGAGAGAGAGGGAGAGAGAGAGAGAGAGAGAGAGAGAGAGAGAGAGACAGCACACTGCTGCCTGACGTGCATGTAATGAGGATTCCGTTGAAAGGGAGCAGAGGAAAAGAGAGGGAGGTCTGAAGCTAGTGGGTGTTGATTGGTGAAACCCCTCTCTCTCGCCCCCACACATCTCTCCCTCTACTGTCTCACGCCTACGTCCCTTCCGCACACACATTTGCACACACATACATGAGCACACACACACACACACTCACACCCACCCGCACGCATTCACACACACACATATAAATAACATACTTCCGATAAGGCTTCCTACACACTTGATGAAACACAAACATGCACACACACATTGCCACACACACTGCCACACTGCCACACTGCCACACACACACACACACACACACACACACACACACACACACACACACACACACACACACACACACACACACACACACACACACACACACACACACACACACACACACACACACACACACACACACACACACACACACACACACACATCTGAGTTCTTATGGATGGTGCTGTGTGTGATTCAGAGAAATATGACACTATAACTCTGTGTTTGTCTCCGTCCATCTGAGGGATTCAGAATCCAAAACACACAGAAAGTATTCACACCCCTTGACCTTTTCCACGTTTTGTTGTTACAGCCTGAATTTACAATAGATTGTTGTGTTACAGCCTGAATTTACAATAGATTGTTGTGTTACAGCCTGAATTTACAATAGATTGTTATGTTACAGCCTGAACTTACAATAGATTGTTATGTTACAGCCTGAACTTACAATAGATTGTTGTGTTACAGCCTGAATTTACAATAGATTGTTGTGTTACAGCCTGAATTTACAATAGATTGTTATGTTACAGCCTGAACTTACAATAGATTGTTATGTTACAGCCTGAACTTACAATAGATTGTTATGTTACAGCCTGAATTTACAATAGATTACATTCATAATTTTGTCACTGGTCTACACACAATACCCAATAATGTCAAAGTGGAATTCTGTTTTTCGAAATTTCTACAAATTAATTAAAAATGAAATGCTGAAATGTCTTGAGTCAATATGTATTCACCCCTTTGTTATGGCGATGCCTCAATACGTTCAGGAGTACAAATGTGCTCAACAAATCACATGTTGACACTTCTCATGTTTAACATTTACATTGTAGCAGACACTCTTATCCAGAGCGAATGTTTCCATTTTTGTACTGCCCCCCCAAAAAACCCACAACCCTGGTGATGTACGCACCACACTCTGCTAACTGAGTCACACTGGACCAGTGTTGTTACCCTGGTGATGTACGCACCACACTCTGCCATCTGAGTCACACTGGACCAGTGTTGTTACCCTGGTGATGTACGCACCACACTCTGCCAACTGAGTCACACTGGACCAGTGTTGTTACCCTGGTGATGTACGCACCACGCTCTGCCAACTGAGTCACACTGGACCAGTGTTGTTACCCTGGTGATGTACGCACCACACTCTGCCAACTGAGTCACACTGGACCAGTGTTGTTACCCTGGTGATGTACGCACCACGCTCTGCCAACTGAGTCACACTGGACCAGTGTTGTTACCCTGGTGATGTACGCACCACACTCTGCCAACTGAGTCACACTGGACCAGTGTTGTTACCCTGGTGATGTACGCACCACGCTCTGCCAACTGAGTCACACTGGACCAGTGTTGTTACCCTGGTGATGTACGCACCACACTCTGCCATCTGAGTCACACTGGACCAGTGTTGTTACCCTGGTGATGTACGCACCACACTCTGCCAACTGAGTCACACTGGACCAGTGTTGTTACCCTGGTGATGTACGCACCACACTCTGCCAACTGAGTCACACTGGACCAGTGTTGTTACCCTGGTGATGTACGCACCACGCTCTGCCAACTGAGTCACACTGGACCAGTGTTGTTACCCTGGTGATGTACGCACCACACTCTGCCATCTGAGTCACACTGGACCAGTGTTGTTACCCTGGTGATGTACGCACCACACTCTGCCAACTGAGTCACACTGGACCAGTGTTGTTACCCTGGTGATGTACGCACCACACTCTGCCAACTGAGTCACACTGGACCAGTGTTGTTACCCTGGTGATGTACGCACCACGCTCTGCCAACTGAGTCACACTGGACCAGTGTTGTTACCCTGGTGATGTACGCACCACACTCTGCCAACTGAGTCACACTGGACCAGTGTTGTTACCCTGGTGATGTACGCACCACACTCTGCCAACTGAGTCACACTGGACCAGTGTTGTTACCCTGGTGATGTACGCACCACGCTCTGCCAACTGAGTCACACTGGACCAGTGTTGTTACCCTGGTGATGTACGCACCACACTCTGCCATCTGAGTCACACTGGACCAGTGTTGTTACCCTGGTGATGTACGCACCACACTCTGCCTACTGAGTCACACTGGACCAGTGTTGTTACCCTGGTGATGTACGCACCACACTCTGCCATCTGAGTCACACTGGACCAGTGTTGTTACCCTGGTGATGTACGCACCACACTCTGCCTACTGAGTCACACTGGACCAGTGTTGTTACCCTGGTGATGTACGCACCACACTCTGCCAACTGAGTCACACTGGACCAGTGTTGTTACCCTGGTGATGTACGCACCACGCACTCTGCCAACTGAGTCACACTGGACCAGTGTTGTTACCCTGGTGATGTACGCACCACACTCTGCCATCTGAGTCACACTGGACCAGTGTTGTTACCCTGGTGATGTACGCACCACACTCTGCCAACTGAGTCACACTGGACCAGTGTTGTTACCCTGGTGATGTACGCACCACACTCTGCCAACTGAGTCACACTGGACCAGTGTTGTTACCCTGGTGATGTACGCACCACACTCTGCCAACTGAGTCACACTGGACCAGTGTTGTTACCCTGGTGATGTACGCACCACACTCTGCCAACTGAGCTACACAGGACCAGTGTTGTTACCCTGGTGATGTACGCACCACACTCTGCCAACTGAGTCACACTGGACGTTGAGTTTCGAATGACTACCTCATCTCTGTACCCCACAAATACAAATATCTCTAAGGTCCCTCAGTCAATCAGTGAATTTCGAACACAGATTCAACCACAAGAGACCAGGGAGGTTTACCAATGCCACGCAAAGAAGGGCCGCTATTGGTAGATGGGTAAAAAAACAACAGTCATTAAATATCCCTTTGAGCATGATGAAGTTATTAATTACACTTTGGATGGTGTATCAATACAACCAGTCACTACTAAGATACAGGAGTCCTTCCTAACTCAGTTACCAGAGAGGAAATAAACCGCTCAAGGATTTCACCATGAGGACTATGGTGACTTTAAAACAGTTAGGAGGAAACTGAGGATGGATCAACGACATTGTAGTTACTCCACAATATGAATCTAAATGACAGAGTGAAAATAATATTCCAAAAGCTCTTAGATACGTAAAATGTCTCAAAACATGTTTTTACTATCATTATGGGGTATTGTGTGTCGATGGGTGAGAGAGAAAAATCAATAGAATCCATTTTGAATTCAGGCTGTAACACAACATGTGGAACAAGTCCAGGGGTATGAATACTTTCTGAAGGGATCCACAAACCTGGCTCCTCATGAAAAAGTCACAAGCAGGCAAGGATGAATAGCAACCAGTGTGTGTGTGTGTGGCGTGCGTGTGTGTGTGTGTGTGTGTGTGTGTGTGTGTGTGTGTGTGTTGATGATTAATGCTAGTAATGACAATGAGTATTCCGGTGGGAGGCTCCCCACACTGCTGTTGTCCTTAATATAATACAACATATGGTGAAAGCCAAACAGAGCACTCGCTCTCTCGCTCTGCCTTCCTCTCTCTCTGCCATCCTCTCCCCCATCTCTCTCTCTCTCTGCCTTCCTCTCTCTCTCTCTCTCTCCCCCATCTCTCTCTCTCTCTGCCTTCCTCTCTCTCTCTCTCTCTCTCTCCCCCATCTCTCTCTCTCTCTGCCTTCCTCTCTCTCTCTCTCTCTCTGCCATCCTCTCCCCCATCTCTCTCTCTCTGCCTTCCTCTCTCTCTCTCTGCCTTCCTCTCTCCCCCTCCCCCTCATCCTCAATGTAAATTAGACATTAGAAACAGTACTACTTAAGGGACTTTACAGGGATATATCCCAAACTTTAATGACGGCATCACACAGACCTTTGACCCATCTCTCCTCCCCCTCTTTCGCTCTCCTCCCCCTCTTTCTCTCTCATCCCTCTCTTTCTCTCTCCTCCCTCTCTTTCTCTCTCCTCCCCCTCTTTCTCTCTCCTCCCTCTCTTTCTCTCTCCTCCCCCTCTTTCTCTCTCCTCCCCCTCTTTCTCTCTCCCCCCTCTTTCTCTCTCCTCCCCCTCTTTCTCTCTCCTCCCTCTCTTTCTCTCTCCTCCTCCTCTTTCACTCTCCTCCCTCTCTTTCTCTCTCCTCCCTCTTTCATCGATCTCTTTCTCTCTCTTCATTCTGCATTTTCCCTCCACTTTTCTCTCTCCCCTCCATCACTGTCTCTCACCTCTTTCTCTCCCGTCTCCATCACTGTCTCTCATCTCTTTCTCTCTCCCCTCCATCACTGTCTCTCATCTCTTTCTCTCTCCCCTCCATCACTGTCTCTCATCTCTTTCTCTCTCCCCTCCATCACTGTCTCTCACCTCTTTCTCTCTCGTCTCCATCACTGTCTCTCACCTCTTTCTCTCTCGTCTCCATCACTGTCTCTCATCTCTTTCTCTCTCCCCTCCATCACTGTCTCTCATCTCTTTCTCTCTCCCCTCCATCACTGTCTCTAATCTCTTTCTCTCTCCCCTCCATCACTGTCTCTCATCTCTTTCTCTCTCCCCTCCATCACTGTCTCTCATCTCTTTCTCTCTCCCCTCCATCACTGTCTCTCATCTCTTTCTCTCTCCCCTCCATCACTGTCTCTCATCTCTTTCTCTCTCCCCTCCATCACTGTCTCTCACCTCTTTCTCTCCCGTCTCCATCACTGTCTCTCATCTCTTTCTCTCTCCCCTCCATCACTGTCTCTCATCTCTTTCTCTCTCCCCTCCATCACTGTCTCTCATCTCTTTCTCTCTCCCCTCCATCACTGTCTCTCACCTCTTTCTCTCTCGTCTCCATCACTGTCTCTCATCTCTTTCTCTCTCCCCTCCATCACTGTCTCTCACCTCTTTCTCTCTCCCCTCCATCATTGTCTCTCACCTCTTTCTCTCTCCCCTCCATCACTGTCTCTCATCTCTTTCTCTCTCCCCTCCATCACTGTCTCTCATCTCTTTCTCTCTCCCCTCCATCACTGTCTCTCACCTCTTTCTCTCTCGTCTCCATCACTGTCTCTCATCTCTTTCTCTCTCCCCGCCATCACTGTCTCTCATCTCTTTCTCTCTCCCCTCCATCACTGTCTCTCATCTCTTTCTCTCTCCCCTCCATCACTGTCTCTCACCTCTTTCTCTCTCCCCTCCATCACTGTCTCTCACCTCTTTCTCTCTCCCCTCCATCAGTTTCTCTCACCTCTTTCTCTCAATTTCTCTCAATCCTCAATCCTCTCTTCCTCTTCATTTCTCATCCCTCTTCCACTTCATTCTGCATTTCTCATCCCTCTTCCACTTCATTCTGCATTTCTCATCCCTCTTCCACTTCAATCTGCATTTCTCATCCCTCTTCCATTTCATTCTGCATTTCTCATCCCTCTTCCTCTTCCTCTTCATTTCTCATCCCTCTTCCTCTTCATTTCTCATCCCTCTTCATTCGTCGCCCTCTGCTACCCCATCCCTCACTCCTCTTTTCTAAGCTAACTTCCTCCCTCCATCTGTCCTCCTCTGCTGTCACTTTCAAAAGTCATCCCTCCATCCCACGAGAGAGGCGGGGGCGGGGGGGGCAGTGGAAACCCCCCTGGTGTTAAGAATTCACCTGCAAAAAAAAACCTCCGCCTCCGCTTTGCTCGTCTGTATTCAGTCCCTCCCTCCCTCCCTCGCTCTTTCTCTCCCTCCCTCTCTCGTGCTCTCCCTCCACCCTGTCTCCTGTCGTTCTGCATTGCTCTACCTGCACCAAATCACTGTACTGACAACCAGAACCCTGCACACATGAGCCATGTCTTCAAGGACATAGACATCAGATCCCTGTCGAGTTGAGAATCTTCTTGTGCATAACGCAGCAGTTGGTCCTCCGCTGTATCATTTAGTGGACTGAACACACACACACACACACACACACACACACACACACACACACACACACACACACACACACACACACACACACACACACACACACACACACACACACACACACACACACACACACACACACACACACACACACACACACACACACACACACACACGGAGAGAGACACACACACACACAGACACACACGGAGAGAGACACACACACACACACACACACACACACACACACACACACACACACACACACACACACACACACACACACACACACACACACACACACAGAGAGAGAGACACACACACACACAGACACACACGGAGAGAGACACACACACACACACACGGAGAGAGACACACACACACACAGACACACACGGAGAGAGACACACACCCGGCACTTCCGGCTCCCCCTCCCTCTCACACACAGACACAAAGACACTACTTCACTGCAGAAACGACACATTCTCCACTACAGCACTGAATCACAGCATGTTCCCAATCTAAACTGTATTGTACCACAACAAAATAGCTGTATAATCATAATATTAATGCTAACATGTATCTTAGCGTCTGCCGAGTGAGTTTAATAAGACAATAATAACTGTAATCTATTGATGTGTTGTAGAATATATACGAATCTCCATTAAATTTGTGCACAATCCTGAAGTTGCTGGTTCTATTCCATATTCTGGACTATCAGGCTGTTGCTCTTTCACTGGTCTAAGAAGAGCAGTCTCTCCTCTCCTCTCTGTTTCTCTCTCTCTCCTCTCTGTTTCTCTCTCCTCTTCTCTCCTCTCTGTTTCTCTCCTCTTCTCTCCTCTTCTCTCCTCTCTGTTTCTCTCCTCTTCTCTCCTCTCCGTTTCTCTCCTATTCTCTCCTCTCTGTTTCTCTCTCTCTCTCTCTCTCTGTTTCTCTCCTCTTCTCTCCTCTCTGTTTCTCTCTCTCTCCTCTCTGTTTCTCTCCTCTTCTCTCCTCTCTGTTTCTCTCCTCTTCTCTCCTCTCTGTTTCTCTCCTCTTCTCTCCTCTCTGTTTCTCTCTCTCCTCTCTGTTTCTCTCTCTCTGTTTCTCTCCTCTTCTCTCCTCTCTGTTTCTCTCCCCTTCTCTCCTCTCTCTCTCTCTCCTCTCTGTTTATCTCTCTCTCTCTCTCTCCTCTCTGTTTCTCCCTCTCTCTCTCTCCTATCTGTTTCTCTCTCTCTTCTCTCTGTTTCTCTCCTCTCTGTTTCTCTCTCTCTGTTTCTCTCCTCTTCTTTCCTCTCTGTTTCTCTCTCTCCCTCCTCTCTGTTTCTCTCCTCTCCTCTCCTCTCTCTCTCTCTCTCTCCTCTCTGTTTCTCTCTCTCTCACTCTGTTTATCTCTCTCTCTCTTCTCTCCTCTCTGTTTCTCTCTCCTCTTCTCTCCTCTCTGTTTCTCTCCTCTCTGTTTCCCTCTCTCTCTCCTCTCTGTTTCTCTCCTCTCTCTCTGTTTCTCTCTCCCTCTCTCCTCTCTGTTTCTCTCTCTCTGCTTCTCTCTCTGTTTCTCTCTCTTCTCTCCTCTCTGTTTCTCTCTCTCTCTCCTCTCTGTTTCTCTCTCTCTCTCTCTTCCTCTCCTCTCTGTTTCTCTCTCCTCTTCTCTCCTCTCTGTTTCTCTCATCTTCTCGCCTCTCTGTTTCTCCCCTCTTCTCTCTCTCTCTCTCTCTCTCTGTGTTTCTCTCTCTCTCTTCTCTGTTTCTCTCTCTCTCTCCTCTCTGCTTCTCTCTCCTCTTCTCTCCTCTATGCTTCTCTCTCCTCTTCTCTCCTCTCTGTTTCTCTATCTCTTCTCTACTCTCTGTTTCTCTCTCTCTCGTCTGTTTCTCTCTCTCTCTCTGTTTCTCTCTCTCTCTCCTCTCTGTTTCTCTCTCTCTGTTTCTCTCTCTCTCTCCTCTCTGTTTCTCTCTCTCTCTCTGTTTTTCTCTCTCTCTCCTCTCTGTTTCTCTCTCCCTCTCTCCTCTCTGTTTCTCTCTCTCTGCTTCTCTCTCTGTTTCTCTCTCTTCTCTCCTCTCTGTTTCTCTCTCTCTCTCCTCTCTGTTTCTCTCTCTCTCTCTCTTCTCTCCTCTCTGTTTCTCTCTCCTCTTCTCTCCTCTCTGTTTCTCTCATCTTCTCGCCTCTCTGTTTCTCCCCTCTTCTCTCTCTTTCTCTCTCTCTCTCTGTGTTTCTCTCTCTCTCTCTTCTCTGTTTCTCTCTCTCTCTCCTCTCTGCTTCTCTCTCCTCTTCTCTCCTCTATGCTTCTCTCTCCTCTTCTCTCCTCTCTGTTTCTCTATCTCTTCTCTCTGTTTCTCTCTCTCTCGTCTGTTTCTCTCTCTCTCTCTGTTTCTCTCTCTCTCTCCTCTCTTATCTCCTCTATGTTTCTCTATCTCTTCTCTACTCTCTGTTTCGCGCCTCTCTGTTTCTCTCTCTCTCTCATCTCTGTTTCTCTCTCTCTCCTCTCGGTTTCTCTCCTCTCTGTTTCTCTCTCTCTCCTCTCTGTTTCTCTCTCTCTCCTCTTGGTTTCTCTCTCTCTCCTCTCTGTTTCTCTCTCTCTCTTTCCTCTCTGTTTCTCTCTACTCTCCTCTGTTTCTCTCTCCTCTCCTCTCTCTCGCTCTCCTCTCTGTTTCTCTCCTCTTCTCTCCTCTTCTCTCCTCTCTGTTTCTCTCTCCTCTCTGTTTCTCTCCTCTTCTATCCTCTCTGTTTCTCTCTTCTCTCCTCTCTGTTTCTCTCCTCTTCTATCCTCTCTGTTTCTTTCCTCTAATCCCCTCTCTGTTTCTCTCCTCTCTGTTTCTCTCCTCTTCTCTCCTCTCTGTTTCTCTCCTCTTCTCTCCTCTCTGTTTCTCTCCTCTTCTCTCCTCTCCTCTCTGTTTCTCTCTCCTCTATCTCTTCTCTCCTCTCTGTTTCTCTCCTCTTCTATCCTCTCTGTTTCTCTCCTCTTCTCGCCTCTCTGTTTCTCTCCTCTTCTCTCCTCTCTGTTTTTCTCCTCTTCTCTCCTCTCTGTTTCTCTCCTCTTCTCTCCTCTCTGTTTCTCTCCTCATCTATCCTCTCTGTTTCTCTCCTCTTCTCTCCTCTCTGTTTCTCTCTCCTCTTCTCTCCTCTCTGTTTCTCTCTCCTCTATCTCTTCTCTCCTCTCTGTTTCTCTCCTCTTCTATCCTCTCTGTTTCTCTCCTCTTCTCTCCTCTCTGTTTCTCTCCTCTTCTCTCCTCTCTGTTTCTCTCCTCCTCTCTCCTCTCTGTGTCTCTCCTCTTCTCTCCTCTCTGTGTCTCTCCTTTTCTCTCCTCTCTGTGTCTCTCCTCTTCTCTCCTCTCTGTTTCTCTCCTCTTCTCTCCTCTCTGTTTCTCTCCTCTTCTCTCCTCTCTGTTTCTCTCTCCTCTATCTCTTCTCTTTTCTCTGTTTCTCTCCTCTTCTATCCTCTCTGTTTCTCTCCTCTTCTATCCTCTCTGTTTCTCTCCTCTTCTATCCTCTCTGTTTCTCTCCTCTTCTCCCCTCTCTGTTTCTCTCCTCTCTGTTTCTCTCCTCTTCTCTCCTCTCTGTTTCTCTCCTCTCTGTTTCTCTCCTCTTCTCTCCTCTCTGTTTCTCTCCTCTTCTCTCTCTCTCTGTTTCTCTCCTCTCTGTTTCTCTCCTCTTCTCTCCTCTTCTCTCTCTCTCTCCTCTTCTCTCCTCTCTGTTTCTCTCTCTCTCTCTCTGACTGAGAAACAGTAGCGGTGTGTGGGTAAAATCACTGGGGAAGCCAAGCTACCTATGTGTTGTGATGATTGCATTATTTTCTCTATAACCTGTTGTTCATATGCCTTGACACCGTGATATATAGGTCTGAGACCGAGACAATAAGAAGACACAGTGGCAGAATAAATTCAACCACACCTTTGTTTCATCACAAAACTGGAGAGCAACCTCTGTCCGGTGGAGTCCACAAAACATATTTCATGTAACAAACAGTTACATAACCTACAGCACGGTCAATCAAGGTAATGTTTCTGACATTTCTGGACCACTAAACAACTAATGTCACACAAGTCACAAAGAAAACAGGAGCTGCCTCCACTATTCCAGCACCACTTCAGCTTCAACATCGTCCAATCAGCTTTAGTCTAATACAGTGACGAACAAACAGTTACATGACCTTATGTGTGCGTACAAGTAGAAAAACATGGTGATTCACCCTACTTGTAGAGAAACACAAATTCCATCCTCCTCTCTTTCATGTTGAGGAAACGGTCTATCACTCTGTCATAGAGTACACGCTTGTATTTGTTGTTGTCCTAGGCTACCTGGCTAAAATGCTTGCTCGCTAGCCTAGCTTCCATTCATGGGCAACGTTAGTTAGTCTAGTTAGCCTTCTACATCTAGCTACATATTGAACTTTCCTCCTCTCAGTGTAACGGCTGTCGTCGGGAGAAGGAGAAGAGAACCAAGGTGCAGCGTGGTAAGTGTCCATATTACATTTAATAAATACGAAACACTAGAACAAAACAACAAAACGACAAATGAACAGTTCTGTCTGGTGTAGACACACAAAACAGAAAACAACTACCCACAAACACAGGTGGGAACAGGCTACCTAAGTATGGTTCTCAATCAGAGACAACGATAGACAGCTGCCTCTGATTGGGAACCATACCAGGCCAAACACATAGAAATACAAAACATAGAACAACATAGAACACCAGACATAGAATGCCCACCCAAACTCACGCCCTGACCAACCAAAATAGAGACATAAAAAGATCTCCAAGGTCAGGGCGTGACACTCAGGCCAGGGGCACAACAATGTATGAATTTAATGATTGGATCAGAATCGCCGTTATAATCATTGGTTAGTACGGAGGATTAAGTAAAATCACAAGTCCAAATCCCTATCTCCATCCATAGCTAATTTAGGAAAGGGCCACGCTGGCTAGCTGGCCATGGGAGGACAACAACACAACGAGATGCAACAATTCAAGTTTTTCTGTCAATGGCGTATGCTCTCAATGAGGCTTGATAGGAGTGAAGCCAAATCCAAGTTGGCTTCCCTTGACACTGTTTTTTTGGACCATTTACAGTTGAGCTTGCTCAGTTTAGTTCAATGCTGATTGGCACATTTTTGGGACTCTTTTACATTTTTTTATGAAATGAGGCCAAATGCTCTCTTCCCTTGCCTTCAATGCTATGGGCGGCAACAATGTCATACTCGTTTGAACCGGACAGCATCAGATAGATGGCCTACATGTAGAGAAGGAAAATTGAAGGAATATTATGAAACACAGAGAGACAAAAATTATTTAGTATTTTATTAAATTTTTTCTTGGTCCATTTTTTGGGGGGAAGCCTGGATTCCCTTGGCATCCATGAATACACGCCACTGCTAAGAAGAAGAAGACGAAGAAGACAACGACGACGAAATACAACAATTTGACAGAAGAGTGGTTCTGAAACTGAGAAGAGTCTATTCAGATGAACAGTTGAAGTCAGAGGTTTACATGGACAGACTACATGACCTGACCGACTGCCCAAACTGTAGTTGGTTAACAAGACATTTGTGGAGTGATTGAAAAAACGAGTTTTAACTTCCGACTTCAACTGTAGCTATGCTGATATTGACTTATTTAACAGAGAACTAACATAGTAAAAAATAAAATGATGCCAAATACCTATTGATTACTACTTAATAGACTACTAGTTAGGGAACTAATTATTCCAAGTTTGTCCCAGAGAGTAGCCTGTCAGCAGTATTTCTCAGTCAATAAATACCAGGCCACATCTACTATATCCAGTACATGCATTACAGGCTGACCACACCGCATGCGTCGCGTGCGCGAGCGTTGCAAAATAAATGTAGAAATCTATGTTATTCAATTATTGCACCCACACTGCTCGTGCGCGTCAACGAGCGTCTGCGTTGCCAAGGGCTAAAATAGAACTCCTTTCTATTTCTGATGCAGATCGCGCTGCAAGTTCAGAGTTTGTTTTGATATTTTAACCTGCGTGCCGTGATCGCGTTTGGTGTGGGGGGACAAAATACATTTATGCACGATGGCGCACGATGGTGCAGGCGCACAGCCGGTTTGGGTTCCGTGTTAGACTACAGCAGTGGTCACCAACCGGTCGATCGCGATCCAAGCCATTCCTAGTCGATCACCAAACATTTCTGTAAAAAAGCCAACGGTAAAGGTGCACTTGATTCAGCAGCCCTAGTGCCGTGAAGGCAAAGTGTTCTCATTTTGAACCATTTTGTGTGTCTGAAGGTAGTTCTCTGCTATCTGGCAGACCCAGAGAGCAAATCAAGTGCACCTATAGCAAATCTGATTTGTATTTTATTTGTATTTAACCAGGCAAGTAAGTTAAGAACAAATTCTTGTTTACAATGACAGCCTACAAAAGCCAAATCCAGGCCAATTGTGCACCGCCCTATGGGACTCCCAATCATGGCCTGTCGTGATACAGCCTGGATTCAAGCCAGGGTGTCTGTAGTGACACCTCCAGCACTGAGACGCAGTGCCTTAGAACGCCGAGCCACACAGGAGCTCCCCTGAGAGAGCTCAGATCACTGTGTCTGTACAGTTTCCTTGTGCTATAGACTGTGAAAAGAAGCCTCTAACGCACCAAAGTTGATCATGTGAGATTTCAAAACATTTAAAACCATGTCTAGAGAGAGAGACTCAGCGATTAAAGAGATGCTGTTTTTATGATTAAGCTCACGTTGAAGTTGTTATTCAGGACTGTCAACACTTTTATACGCCATAAAATACACGTTCTCCCTACTACCACTCACGCTATAACCAGCACTGCAGCTGTAATGAACGAGTACAGCAACGTGTTCTCCCTACTGCCACTCACGCTATAACCAGCACTGCAGCTGTAATGAACGAGTACAGCAACGTGTTCTCCCTACTACCACTCACGCTATAACCAGCACTGCAGCTGTAATGAACGAGTACAGCAACGTGTTCTCCCTACTGCCACTCACGCTATAACCAGCACTGCAGCTGTAATGAACGAGTACAGCAACGTGTTCTCCCTACTGCCACTCACGCTATAACCAGCACTGCAGCTGTAATGAACGAGTACAGCAACGTGTTCTCCCTACTGCCACTCACGCTATAACCAGCACTGCAGCTGTAATGAACGAGTACAGCAACGTGTTCTCCCTACTGCCACTCACGCTACAACCAGCACTGCAGCTGTAATGAACGAGTACAGCAACGTGTTCTCCCTACTGCCACTCACGCTACAACCAGCACTGCAGCTGTAATGAACGAGTACAGCAACGTGTTCTCCCTACTTCCACTCACGCTATAACCAACACTGCAGCTGTAATGAACGAGTACAGCAACGTGTTCTCCCTACTTCCACTCACGCTATAACCAGCACTGCAGCTGTAATGAACGAGTACAGCAACGTGTTCTCCCTACTACCACTCACGCTATAACCAGCACTGCAGCTGAAATGAACGAGTACAGCAACGTGTTCTCCCTACTGCCACTCACGCTATAACCAGCACTGCAGCTGTAATGAACGAGTACAGCAACGTGTTCTCCCTACTGCCACTCACGCTATAACCAGCACTGCAGCTGTAATGAACGAGTACAGCAACGTGTTCTCCCTACTTCCACTCACGCTATAACCAGCACTGCAGCTGTAATGAACGAGTACAGCAACGTGTTCTCCCTACTTCCACTCACGCTATAACCAGCACTGCAGCTGTAATGAACGAGTACAGCAACGTGTTCTCCCTACTTCCACTCACGCTATAACCAGCACTGCAGCTGTAATGAACGAGTACAGCAACGTGTTCTCCCTACTTCCACTCACGCTATAACCAGCACTGCAGCTGTAATGAACGAGTACAGCAACGTGTTCTCCCTACTGCCACTCACGCTATAACCAGCACTGCAGCTGTAATGAACGAGTACAGCAACGTGTTCTCCCTACTGCCACTCACGCTACAACCAGCACTGCAGCTGTAATGAACGAGTACAACAACGTGTTCTCCCTACTGCCACTCACGCTATAACCAGCACTGCAGCTGTAATGAACGAGTACAGCAACGTGTTCTCCATACTGCCACTCACGCTATAACCAACACTGCAGCTGTAATGAACGAGTACAGCAACGTGTTCTCCCTACTTCCACTCACGCTATAACCAGCACTGCAGCTGTAATGAACGAGTACAGCAACGTGTTCTCCCTACTTCCACTCACGCTATAACCAGCACTGCAGCTGTAATGAACGAGTACAGCAACGTGTTCTCCATACTGCCACTCACGCTATAACCAACACTGCAGCTGTAATGAACGAGTACAGCAACGTGTTCTCCCTACTTCCACTCACGCTATAACCAGCACTGCAGCTGTAATGAACGAGTACAGCAACGTGTTCTCCCTACTTCCACTCACGCTATAACCAACACTGCAGCTGTAATGAACGAGTACAGCAACGTGTTCTCCCTACTGCCACTCACGCTATAACCAGCACTGCAGCTGTAATGAACGAGTACAGCAACGTGTTCTCCCTACTGCCACTCACGCTATAACCAGCACTGCAGCTGTAATGAACGAGTACAGCAACGTGTTCTCCCTACTGCCACTCACGCTATAACCAGCACTGCAGCTGTAATGAACGAGTACAGCAACGTGTTCTCCCTACTGCCACTCACGCTATAACCAGCACTGCAGCTGTAATGAACGAGTACAGCAACGTGTTCTCCCTACTGCCACTCACGCTATAACCAGCACTGCAGCTGTAATGAACGAGTACAGCAACGTGTTCTCCCTACTGCCACTCACGCTATAACCAGCACTGCAGCTGTAATGAACGAGTACAGCAACGTGTTCTCCCTACTGCCACTCACGCTATAACCAGCACTGCAGCTGTAATGATGAGTACAGCAACGTGTTCTCCCTACTGCCACTCACGCTATAACCAGCACTGCAGCTGTAATGAACGAGTACAGCAACGTGTTCTCCCTACTTCCACTCACGCTACAACCAACACTGCAGCTGTAATGATGAGTACAGCAACGTGTTCTCCCTACTGCCACTCACGCTATAACCAGCACTGCAGCTGTAATGAACGAGTACAGCAACGTGTTCTCCCTACTTCCACTCACGCTATAACCAGCACTGCAGCTGTAATGAACGAGTACAGCAACGTGTTCTCCCTACTTCCACTCACGCTATAACCAGCACTGCAGCTGTAATGAACGAGTACAGCAACGTGTTCTCCCTACTTCCACTCACGCTATAACCAGCTCTGCAGCTGTAATGAACGAGTACAGCAACATGTTCTCCCTACTGCCACTCACGCTATAACCAGCACTGCAGCTGTAATGAACGAGTACAGCAACGTGTTGTTATTATTAACGGTTTGTGCCTTTTTTTGATATTGAGGAATATTTCTCATAGGAGTCCTGTGTGTCTCCGTTGGTAGAGCATGGCACTGGCAACACCAGGGTTGTGGGTTCGATTCCCACGGGGGAAAATGTATGCCCTCACTACTGTAAATCGCTCTGGATAAGAGTGTCTGCTAAAGGACAACAAAACAATGCATGAGGCAAAAATAATGCAGTGCGACTTAAGTTTCGCCATCAGCTGGAAAAAGGTGTCCCCTTTTCTGAGCCTCCCCCCTGCTCCCCCCCTCCCTCTCATCAGATGCCATCAGACCAGTAAAACTAAAAGTATATTCTCACTCAGCTTCACAACTAATACAACAAATGATCTATTACCAGTGTGATCATAACATTTATAAATATGGTCTGAGAAAAACAACGTTGTCAGGGCAATTCAAGCCAATATGCAGTGATAATGTATTGGTCATAGGCTTCCGATTTTTAAGTTAAGTTTAAAATGCATTTTGTGATCTTGACTCAGAAAAGGTTGGTGACACCGGACTACAGCGTTCAATGTGCACATGATGTACAGTAGCCTATTAGCAATTACAGTTCTCCAAGAACATGTAGATCTACTGAATAAAATCATCCCACTGTGGACGTGAGCTCACACACAGGCCTTAGATGTATCATTCACTCACATGCTGTAGGAACATGGGGGGAGAATGAACAGTCAAAGAGAGAAAGAGAGAGAGAACGTGCGTCATGTGTAAGGCACTGGTCCTTTAATTCCGAAGTGAATCTTGTTGCTAGGGAAATAAGGATGTTTACTCTACTGTCAGATAGAGCAGACGGCTGCTACAACACCTCATCTCTCTGCACTGCTACTGCTGATACAGCTGGGTCCCCCACCTGCTCTTTCTTTCTCTTTCTGTCCCTCTATCGGTTTTTCCTCTCTTTCATTCTCTCTCTTTGTCCCACTCTCTCACAATCCCTATATCCCTCTCCCTTTCCCTTTCTCTCTCTCTCTGTCTCTCTCAAACTCTCCCTCTCTCTGTCTGTCTGTCTGTCTGTCTGTCTGTCTGTCTGTCTGTCTGTCTGTCTGTCTGTCTGTCTGTCTGTCTGTCTGTCTGTCTGTCTGTCTGTCTGTCTGTCTGTCTGTCTGTCTGTCTGTCTGTCTGTCTGTCTGTCTGTCTGTCTCTCTCTCTCTCTCTCTCTCTCTGTCTGTCTGTCTGTCTCTCTCTCTCTCTTTGTCTCTGTCTGTCTGTCTCTCTCAAACTCTCTGTCTGTCTGTCTGTCTGCCTGTCGCTCTCTCTCTCTCTATCTTGCATGCGCTCCTGCTCTCTTCTCCCCCCTTTGTATCTTTTTCTCTGTCTCTCATTCTCCCTGACCCCCTCTCTCTTTCACTCCTATTCTGTCTGTTTCAGATAGAAAAGACAAAGAGAAGTGTCAACCGAAAGAAAGAGTGAAAGATATAATGAGTCGAGATGGAGAGGGGGTGTTGAAGAAAAGAGATAGTTATTTCTGTAACAAACACTCACACACAGCTTGCTATCGGCTGCGTTGGATCACACTAAATCATCATATCTAAGTTCCTGTAGGTGTATGATTGTCTTTGGTCCAGAGAGCTCAATGGGAGAAGAGGGCAGGAAGCTGCAGTGTGTTTGAGCATTGCTAGCAAGGGGTTCAATACTCAATACACCTGACACCAGCTGGTCAAGACCTGTAACTGCATGTTAAAGATCTACAGGACCATGAGCAAAAAATGGTATTCTGCCCACACACTCACTCTGGCTTTTCCAATTAATCCATTATAGCACTGTGTGTGTGTGTGTGTGTGTGTGTGTGTGTGTGTGTGTGTGTGTGTGTGTGTGTGTGTGTGTGTGTGTGTGTGTGTGTGTGTGTGTGTGTGTGTGTGTGTGTGTGTGTGTGTGTGTGTGTGTGTGCGTGCGTGCGTGCGTGCGTGCGTGCGTGCGTGCGTGCGTGCGTGTTTTGTTTGTTATTGTTGTGTGACCATATTTCCGTGTCTGTGTATGCCCATATTTACTGCCGGTCTCTTCCTGTGCCATCCTTAACACACACTGCATGACTCATTGGGATGACTCACATCCCCCCTCCCTCTCCATTCACACATCTCATTATTCCACAGAGAGGGAGAGAGAGGGAGAGAGGGGGAGGGAGCAACAGAGAGAGAGCGACGGAGAGAGAGCGACGGAGAGAGCGACGGAGAGAGAGAGCGCAACAGAGAGGGCTAACAAGCGAATGAAAAGAGAGATGAGAAAGAGAGAAAATTACTTATCATTGTTGACCGAGGCACATATGAAATGTAATGTATTTGAAATGACTTACAAACCAGCTTTTACATATCTAATAAAGTCAAAATCACTTCACTTACCACCCACATAGATTCATTATTTCATCCAAATATTTCTAAAAACAATTTAAAAGTCTCTGTACCGGTACCCCCTGTATATAGCCTCCACATTGACTCTGTACCGTAATACCCTGTATATAGCCTCCACATTGTCTCTGTAACGGTACCCCTTGTATATAGCCTCCACATGGTCTCTGTACTGCATTTAAAAGAATGCAGTCAGATCCCTTTTAGCCATTTGTTTAGTTTGCTACAGGTTGGTGTTGTTTCACTTTGTAGACATACTCTGACATATCGCAAATCTTGACTAAACATTTGAATACATTTCTAACCTAATTCATATCATAATTCACTTCATTTGTAAAGTACACTGTATAGCAGGGGTTCTCAACTATTATTTGTGGTCAGGTCACACATATTTCCTGGGTGGCAAAGGTCCGGATGGATATTGTCATTTATCGGCATAGTAACAAACTCGGCGTATTCATATGATACTCAGGTGATATGATACCTGAATGGCTCAACAAAATCAATGAGGGGGCCCCTGGGGATCAAGGCTACATCATCTGGCTACGATAACTACCCAACAAGATTTAAATAGGTTAGCATCATTTACCTGGCTAACATGAATAGGTTAGCATCATTTACCTGGCTAACATGAATAGGTTAGCATCATTTACCTAGCTAATGTGGAGGCTATATACAGGTGGTACCGGAACAGAGACAATGTGGAGGCTATATACAGGTGGTACCGGTACAGAGACAATGTGGAGGCTATATACAGGGGGTACTGGAACAGAGACAATGTGGAGGCTATATACAGGGGGGTACTGGAACAGAGACAATGTGGAGGCTATATACAGGGGGTACCGGAACAGAGACAATGTGGAGGCTATATACAGGGGGTACCGGTACAGAGACAATGTGGAGGTTATATACAGGTGGTACCGGAACAGAGACAATGTGGAGGCTATATACAGGTGGTACCGGAACAGAGACAATGTAGAGGCTATATACAGGGGGTACCGGAACAGAGACAATGTGGAGGCTATATACAGGGGGTACCGGAACAGAGACAATGTGGAGGCTATATACAGGGGGTACCGGTACAGAGACAATGTGGAGGCTATATACAGGTGGTACCGGAACAGAGACAATGTGGAGGCTATATACAGGGGGTACCGGAACAGAGACAATGTGGAGTCTATATACAGGTGGTACCGGAACAGAGACAATGTGGAGGCTATATACAGGGGGTACCGGAACAGAGACAATGTGGAGGCTATATACAGGTGGTACCTGAACAGAGACAATGTGGAGGCTATATACAGGGGGTACTGGAACAGAGACAATGTGGAGGCTATATACAGGGGGGTACTGGAACAGAGACAATGTGGAGGCTATATACAGGGGGTACCGGAACAGAGACAATGTGGAGGCTATATACAGGGGGTACCGGTACAGAGACAATGTGGAGGTTATATACAGGTGGTACCGGTACAGAGACAATGTGGAGGCTATATACAAGGGGTACCGGTACAGAGACAATGTGGAGGCTATATACAGGGGGTACCGGTACAGAGACAATGTGGAGGCTATATACAAGGGGTACCGGTACAGAGACAATGTGGAGGCTATATACAGGTGGTACCGGAACAGAGACAATGTGGAGGCTATATACAGGGGGTACCGGAACAGAGACAATGTAGAGGCTATATACAGGTGGTACCGGTACAGAGACCATGTGGAGGCTATATACAAGGGGTACCGTTACAGAGACAATGTGGAGGCTATATACAGGGTATTACGGTACAGAGTCAATGTGGAGGCTATATACAGGGGGTACCGGTACAGAGACAATGTGGAGGCTATATACAGGTGGTACCGGAACAGAGACAATGTAGAGGCTATATACAGGGGTACTGGTACAGAGTCAATGTGGAGGCTATATACAGGGGGTACCGGTACAGAGACAATGTGGAGGCTATATACAGGTGGTACCAGAACAGAGACAATGTAGAGGCTATATACAGGGGGGTACCGGTACAGAGTCAATGTGGAGGCTATATACAGGGGGTACCGGAACAGAGACAATGTGGAGGCTATATACAGGGGGTACCGGAACAGAGACAATGTGGAGGCTATATACAGGGGGTACCGGTACAGAGACAATGTGGAGGCTATATACAGGTGGTACCGGTACAGAGACAATGTGCGGGGGCACCGGTGTCGAGGTAATATGTACATGTAGGTAGAGTTATTAAAGTGACTATGCATAGATAATAACAGAGAGTAACAGCAGTGTAAAATAGGGGTGGGGGGGCAATGCAAATAGTCTGGGTAGCCAATTGATTAGATGCTCAGAAGTCTTATTGCTTTGGGGTAGAAGCTGTTTAGAAGCCTCTTGGACCTAGACTTGGCGCTCCGGTACCGCTTGTCGTGCGGTAGCAGAGAGAATATTCTAGACTAGGGTGGCTGGAGTCTGACAATTTTTAGGGCATTCCTCTGACACCGCCTGGTATAGAGGTCCTGGATGGCAGGACCATCCGTCACAGTGACCAATCTTATTGTTCACAATGCATATTATTGTCCACCATAGATCTTTAGCATTGTCATCCATGTGTGTAAACACAGTGAAAGACTGTCTTGGAATTTATACATCGAAATCAATACTTCTCGTCAGGTCCCATGTTTCTTTAGTTATGTAGCTAGCAGTTCAATAAATGTGCTCTAAACTTTCTTCATCACTCTTCATCACATGGCCTACAAGGGTGATCGGGGATTGGATAAGCAGTTTTAGCGTATCTTCATACTGTACTGTCTTTGTTACAACAGCCGACTGCATACAATGCTTTTGGAGCCATCAATACCAGATCAATATCGCCATCTGCCGGCCTTTCGGCTAAGTATAGCCTAATGTTCAAGCTTGGCTACAGTACCCAGAATGACAAACAGTTGTTTATCTAAACGCGTTTCTCTGCGGGCGCGTTTTGTTTTGTCCCTCCGAGGCGCCGTGTGTTTGTGTTGTTGGATAGAGACGAAAATGGCGGACGAATTAGACCTCAGTGAACTAGACAGAGTACGGATTTCTGCTGCGGAGCTTCGAGTTGAAGCGTCGAGTTTCGTCAACCACGGCGATGTTCACAGAGGTGAGAACGATCGCAGAAAGTGCTCAATACACTAAGAAAGAGAACGCAAAATGAGCTACCCAAAGTATAAAGTGCCACGAAACTAAGTGGCTAACGCTAACTTGCTAGCTAACGGTAGCTAGGCTCATCATGTGGTCGTTTGTTTTCAAACGCCCCCCATGCTTACATAAGTATAGGAAACATGTTTACATTGCCAACGCAAGTGAAATAGATAATAAACAACATTTAAATGAAAAATAAACATTACACTGACAAAACAAAAGTTTCAAAAGAATAGAGACATTTCGAATGTTATATTATGGCTATGTACGATGTTGTAACACAGTGCAAATAGTTGAAGAACATAAAGGAAAATAAATCAACATAGGTTGTATTTAAAATGGTGTTTGTGCTTCACTTGGTTGCCTTTTTCTTGTGGCAACAGTGAAATGCTTACTTACAAGCCCTTAACCAACAATGCAGTTTTAAGAAAATACCAACAAAAAAAATAAGAGATAAGAATAACAAATAATTAAAGAGCAGCAGTAAATAACAATAGCGGGGCTATGTACAGGGGATATCGGTACAGAGTCAATGTGCGGGGGCACCGGTGTCGAGGTAATATGTACATGTAGGTAGAGTTATTAAAGTGACTGCTGCATAGAGTAGCAGCAGCGTAGAATGGGGGGGGGGGGGTAGTCTGGGTAGCCATTTGATTAGACGTTCGGGAGTCTTATGTCTTGAGGATAGAAGCTGTTTAGAAGCCTCTTGGACCTAGACTTGGAGAATGATGGGGATGAGGGCCTGTGCGGTTGTTTGGAGTATATCCTTCCTGTCCGACTCATTAAAGAGAAATTCTTTGTCCAGTTCGAGGTGAGTAATCGCTCTTCTCATGTCCAGAAGCTCTTTTCGGTCATAAGAGACGGTAGCAGCAACATTATGTACAAGATAAGTTCCAAACAATGTGAAAAACAAACAAAATAGCACGGTTGGTTAAGAGCCAATAAGACGCCAGCATCCACTCCTGCGCCATCTTGAACAGAAGATGATTCCAACATTTTAGAATACCATATCAATCAATCACATTTTATTTGTCACATGCTTCATAAACAACAGGTGTAGACTAAGCAAAATGTTTACTTACTGCCCTTCCCAACAATGCAGAGAGAGAAAAAAAGAAAAGTATTAGAAAAATAATAACACATGGAATAAATACAGAATGGGTAACGATAACTTGGCTATATACACGGGGTACCAGTACCGAGTTGATGTGCAGGGGTATGAGGGAATTGAGGTAGATATGTACATAAGGTATGGATAAAGTGACAAGGCAACAGGATATATAATAGACAGTAACAGCAGCGTATGTGATGAGTCAAAATAGTTAGTGTGTAAATGGTCAATGCAGATAGTCCATTACATTTACATTTAAGTCATTTAGCAGACGCTCTTATCCAGAGCGACCTACAAATTGGAAAGATTTTTTGTGCGGACGATGAGGATGGGATTCGAACCATTAGCAGTCCATTGTCCAGATAGCTATTGGTTAACTATTTAACTACCTATTTAGCAGTCTTATGGCTTAGGGTATATGCTGTTTAGGATCCTGTTGGTTCCAGCCTTGGTGCGTTGATACTGCTTGCTGTGCGGTAGCAGAGAAAACAGTATATGCCTTGGGTGGCTGGAGTCTTTGCAGCTAGTCAAGATGATCTCACTAGTGCAGCTGTAGAACTTTTTGATGATCTGATGGCCCATGCCAAACCTTTTCCGCCTCCTGAGGGGTAAAGACATTGTTGCGTCCTCTTTACAACTGTGTTGGTTTGTGTGGACCATGATAATTCCTTAGCGATGTGGACACCAAGAAACTTGAAGCTCTTGACCTGCTCCACTACAGCCCCATCGATGTGGATAGGGGCTCGCTTGGCCCTCCGTTTCCTGTAGTCCACTATCAGATGCTTTGTCTTGCTGACGTTGAGGGACAGGTTGTTGTCTTGGCAACACACTGCCAGGTCTCTGACCTCCCTGTAGGTTGTCTCATCGTCGTCGGTGATCAGACCTACCAACGTTGTGTCGTCGGCAAACTTAATGATGGTTTTGGAGTCATGCACAGCCACGGCTCCATAGTACCGTTTCATATGATATATATATATAACATTTGGTCCCTACCGATCTAAAAAGCTCACGCCTATTATAAAATGTTTATAAAGTCAGTTTGGTTTATAAATGTAGTAAAAAAAAAATAAGCAACAGCAACTAGTTTCTTGTATGTGCTGTAACGTCCACTTCACTTTCATGCACATCTCAAGTGTGGCAGCTGTGATCAGCCAGCCACATCCCCTTCCAGCCAGCCACATCCCCTTCCAGCCAGCCACATCCCCTTCCAGCCAGCCACATCCCCTTCCAGCCATCACTCACCTGCTTCTCTCCATCCACTCTTCCTGTGCATCTATTCCGCCGTCAGTTTTTAAAATAAAAATTAGAGGTGATGGCAAGCGGGGATGCAGACCCTGATGAGTCTTTGGTTGTTACATTTGTACATTTGATACATTGGAGCTGCGCCTAGGGCTTGTTACTCTGACTGTATTACCGCCACGTTGGTAGTCACGACTAATGACCGTAGTCAAATTCCACATAGTCACGGTAACTAGGCTTCTTCAAGCTCTGATGCTGCTGATGGTCATTAGCAGTCTACCAAACTTGCTAACTGCCTGGTACTCAGCACTCTATTGTCCCTCTAATCACTCTGACATCAATGCAAATGTAATCCCAACAGCTTTCTGTAGGCAAGCCATACTATATTTATTTCTCAACTTTCCCAATATTAAGAACATTGTTTGCCTTAAAACAGGAGTATAGCCTAGCTGGCTGATATGAAAATGAACAACGGGAAAAGAGTCCTCCATTCGCTATTTAAGTGCATAGATTACTTGTATTTTTCCCCCTGACCCGCTACAGGTGCCTGATAATGCTCCATACTAAATCAAAACTCATTTAACACACACAGTACCAGTCAAAAGTTTGGACACACCTACACATTCAAGTTTTTTTATTTTCTTTATTTTTTACAATTTTCTACATGGTAGAATAATAGCGAAGACGTCAAAACTATGAAATTACACATATGTAATCATGTAGTAACCAAAAAATCTAAATCGATTTTAGATTTGAGATTCTTCAAAGTAGCCACCCTTTGCCTTGATAACAGCTTTGCACACCATAGCTACAACTTATATCCAGGCCCTGGGGCAGTTGTGAGTGTGTGCCATGTCCGTTTTTTGTTGTTGAAATATGATTTTTTTGACCGATACCCGATATTTAAAATGTTAGTGGCCTTTTAAGCATTCTAGTACAGTTAAGTAGTTAACACACACACACACATGTACGCAGCGGTCTAAGGCACCGCATCTCAGTGCAAGAGGCGTCACTACAGTCCCTGGTTCGAATCCAGGCTGTATCACACCCGGCCGTCCCATAGAGCGGCGCACATTTTGCCCAGCGTCATCCGAGTTTGGCCGGTGGTAGGCCGTCATTGTAAATAAGAATTTGTTCTTACTGACTTGCCTAGTTAAATAAAGGTTACACACCACACAGACACACCACACACACACCACACATACACACACACACACACACACACACACACACACACACCACACATACATCGACACACCACACATACATACACCACACACACACACACACTGACCAAAAAGTTATTTTGTTGGCATTTACGTATGTCCCCATTACCAGTTAAATATAATCAAAACCTATTTCTTTCACTTACTTGCTGTACTCTTTCGTTGTTCATTTGTTCAGTCGTTTCATTCTCAACCAGGATTTCATCATACATGTCAAGCAGTGAAGTTTCAGCTCTGTCTGTCCGTGGCCTCTCTTCCTCGGTGTGCACTGTCACTGTGTCCGTTTCCATCTTGTCCAGCTGTGTCTGTAACATTTCACGTAAACCCTGTTTCTTGTCTGCATCGAAGTAGTGGTCCTTGTACCTAGCATCAAGCATGGTGGCGACACAGTAAAGAGGCTCAGAGAGAATGCCACCGAATCGCTTGTTCACAGCCTCGAATGCTTTTGTAAGTTTTAACCCCACAGTCTGTGTCTGCAGTTTTGTTGAGCAGGCGTTTCAATGCCATGACAGAGGGTATCACGTCTGCTGCAGACGCAGTTGATGAGCTTATTTCTCCAGTCAGTTGGTCGAATGGCGCTAGGAGAGTGTTCATGTTTCCAAGTTTCAAACATGTTCTCAAATGCCATTGTAATGGCAGCAACGGTATGAGAACCAGCACATTCTTGAGCATGCAATACGGCTTTCCTCAGTACCAAATCCTCGTCGACCCACTGTGCTGTCAGACTCAGCATGCTCATGGGGCTGACATCGCTGGTCCAAATGTCAGTTATGAAGCTAATAGTAGCGACGCCCATAGCAAGTAGCTCAATGATGTGTGTTTCAACAATACTGTGTAACTCCGGTAGGGCAACGTTTGAAAAATAGTGTGTACCGGGGCTCGACCAGTCGGTGAAAACCAACTTCATCCACGACAGAGGACGGTAGATTGTCAAGGGCGATCAATTCCGGATTTCGCCTTTGAGTTGTCTCGCTGAAACTTTCAAATGACTGCTGGACTGGAACTTGTTTAGTTGTAAGTGTGCGCTAAATATTTTTCATGCTTTTGTTCTGTGTAGCGCTGTATTTTACCTGGCGTCATTACGTCATCTACCTACGTTATATAGGTATGCAGGTCAGCTTTGACATCAGTTTTGCACACCGCCGTTAAACTAGACATCGGACCAATGCCGATGTTGGCATTTTCAGCTAATATTGGCCGATTCCGATATGCTCACCTATATATCGTCCATCCCTAATTGGTATGTCGAATTTGATGTTCCTTTTGATGGCATAGAAGGCCCTTCTTGCCTTTTCTCTCAGCTCGTTCACAGCTTTGTTGAAGTTACCTGTGGTGCTGATGTTTAGGCCGAGGTATGTGTAGTTGTTTGTGTGCTCTAGGGCAACGGTGTCGAGATGGAATTTGTATTTGTGGTCCTGGCAACTGGATCTTTTTTGGAACACCATTATTTTTGTCTTACTGAGATTTACTGTCAGGGCCCAGGTCTGACAGAATCTGTGCAGAAGATCTAGGCGCTGCTGTAGGCCCTTCTTGGTT
The DNA here is from genome assembly GCF_045679555.1 of Salvelinus alpinus. Taxonomy (NCBI): domain Eukaryota; kingdom Metazoa; phylum Chordata; class Actinopteri; order Salmoniformes; family Salmonidae; genus Salvelinus; species Salvelinus alpinus. Next base: position 36,976,883 of record NC_092109.1, on the reverse strand, counting down.
GGGGACAGATCATCTGTAGACATTTGACTAGAGATTCTAGTAAGGTGAGGCCGGGTGCTGCAGATTGTTCTAGTGCCCTCATTAATTCGTCGATATATATGTTGAAGAGGGTGGGGCTTAAGATGCATCCCTGTCTCACCCCACAGCCCTGTGGAAAGAAATGTGTTTTTTGCCAATTTTAACCGCACATTTGTTGTTTTCTATCTCTCTCGCGCTCTCTCTTTTTCTCTCTGTCTCTCTCTCTCTCTTTCTCTCTCTCTCACACACCTTCTTAAACTGTCTCCTGCTGAGGGTTAGTTGAAGAGCCTGATGAGTCAGTTTAGTTCATTAGCCGACTGGGAGATGAATCACACATAAGAAGTGAGATAGGATGTGATGTGCTCTGTGCAGGTGGACCTGTGTCTGTGTGTTAACTCTGCAGTGTTACTGTGTGTAGGACAGGACAAGCAGTCTGTCTGTTGTCTGAACGTCCTCTCTACAGCTTCTTGGAACACTTTCAAGTTCATAACACACACACCTTGTCATCACTGCTAATATTTCTCTCCCTTTCTCCTCATTCCTCTCCCTCTCTTTCCCCAACTATATCTCTCCCTTTTCTATCCCCCCCTTCCCTCTCTCCCTGTCACAGAGGAGCTAGGAGAGGAGTGGCGTGGCGAATGCCAGCAGCAGAGTAACCACGGCAACGACGCATCAAAACACCCCGATCTGCAATGCTACACGTCCGAGGCCATCCACGGCAACCGTCGCCATGACAGCAAGGAAGGCGAAGTGGTGACCTCCCCTCGTCACCCTGTAACCATGACCTCTGACCCTGAGGAGGAGCTGGTGATGTCACCACCACCGCAGAAGGAGGACGAAGGACACAAGATGGCCACCACTGAGATGGTTTCAACTGAACCTGGATGTGCAGATGGAGGGATGGAGAAAGAAGGAGGAGATAAATATGGAGGAGGGGGTAGTCATGGTGGGGGAGGTTTTACTTTTAACCGCGAAGGCTCTCGAGCATCTGCACAACAGAGGACTCAAAGAGGTGACCACCACACCACCAGAGTCGACAACAGTAGCAGCAACAGTAACAGTGCAGGGGGGTCATCGGGCTCAGGCAGCGGACCACAGAGCTCCAGACAGAGGGATGGAGGGAGAGAGAAGTACCAGAGGGATGGAGGGAGAGAGAAGGACCAGAGGGATGGGGGGAGAGAGAAGGACCAGAGGGATGGAGGGAGAGAGAAGGACCAGAGGGATGGAGGGAGAGAGAAGCCCCAGAGGGATGGAGGGAGAGAGAAGCCCCAGAGGGATGGAGGGAGAGAGAAGGACCAGAGGGATGGAGGGAGAGAGGACCAGAGGGATGGAGGGAGAGAGAAGGACCAGAGAGATGGAGGGAGAGAGAAGGACCAGAGAGATGGAGGGAGAGAGAAGGACCAGAGGGATGGAGGGAGAGAGAAGGACCAGAGGGATGGAGGGAGAGAGAACGACCACAGTGGGAGAGACCCAGACCTCCCGGAGCCAGCAGGGGGTTCCCCTGGCTCTGCCAAGCCCACCAGGAAGACTCGTAAACCGGACCGGGAGATCTATCAGCCAGGGGCCCGAAGGAGCACGACCAGCACCCAGGGGAAGGAAGTGGGAAGAGAGACTAAGAAACCTGCCCAAACTCCTGGTCCTGGGTCTGGTTCTGTTAGAGAGGAGGCTGTAGTCAGGAGAGAGCCAGCCCCACAAAAAGAGACTGGAGGAGAGAGAGGGGGAGGGGAGGAGAAGGGGAGGAGAGAGACAGGCAAAGCAGCAGCGGCAGTCTCAGACCCTGTATCAGAGAACCTGACTGGGAACATGGAGAAACTCCGTGTGACTGTCCCAGCCGGGAGAGAGGAGGAGGATGAGAGACGAGGAGGAGGAGAGAAAGGAGAAGGTCAGGAAGTAGACAGGAGGAAGAAGGCTAGCGGTGAGGGCAGGAGGAGCAGAGGAGTTGAGGGAGGAGGAGCAAATGGAGGTGAGAAGACAGAGGAGGAGAAGAGAGAGAGGGGAAACCGCAGGAACAGAGGAGGAGGAGGGGAGAAGGGGGGCAATCAGGACTCCAGGAGAAGAGGAAGAGGGGAAGGAGGAGGGGGGAGGGGTGCGCGAGTGATGAAAGAGACAAATAAGAGAGAGTCAGAGGGGGAAGCAAACCGTCCTGCAGATACACAGCCAACAAAAGGAAGAGAAAAACAGAGGGATAGAGAGAAGGAAAGAGAGGAACCGAGGGATAGGGAGATGGAGAGGGACAAGCAGAGAGGGAACAACAGACCCCGAGACAGAGACAGAGAGAGGGATGGAGAGATGGAGAGAAACAGAGAGAGGGATGGAGAGATGGAGAGGAACAGAGAGAGGCCAGCGGAGGGGAACGAGAGGAGCAGAGAGAGGGATGGAGAGATGGAGAGGAACAGAGAGAGGCCAGTGGAGGGGAACGAGAGGAACAGAGAGAGGGATGGAGAGATGGAGAGAAACAGAGAGAGGCCAGCGGAGGGGAACGAGAGGAGCAGAGTCAACACTAGTCCTAACAACAACCACCACCACCCATCATCATCCTTTAAGCGTTACTCCAAGTCAGACATCAGAAGACCCAGGAACCGCACCTACAGCACCAGCTCTGCCAGCAGTGGCACCAGTCTGGACGGACCTGGACTGGGACAGGGAGTGGGGTTGGGGGAAGACAGGGCCCGACGAGACCGGTTGGGGCGCAGGGAGCGAGAGAGAGGGGAGGGAGGAGGAGGTCAGCTCCAGAACAGGAGAAGAAGCACTAGAGACTCCTCTACTGACTCACTGGAAGAGAGCAAGGTGGGAGACTGGATGGATGAGAGGAGGAGGAGGAGAGACGGAGGAGAGGAGGACTGGAGCCCGGAGAGGAGGAAGAGGGGGGAGGAGAGCAGAGGGACAGGAGGGAGGCACAGAGGAGGAGGAGGGAGAGCAGGTCTCCTGAGAATATCTCACAGTGACAGACAGTCAGGCTCCTCCCAGGCTACCTCAGGCCCCGGCGAGGACCCCCAGGGGCGACGCAGACAGGGCACTGGGACTCGCAGCAGGGGGAGGGGCATCCTCATCCTCCCCGCCCACACCAACCTCTCCAATTCGCCGGGGGAGCCCGGGCCGAGGCTACTGTTTGGTGGGATCCGTGGCGGAAGAGAGGCGGGGCTAGGGAGAGGAGGAGGGCGTGGCGGAGGAACAAGGCGTCTCTGGGACCCGAACAACCCCGACCAGAAACCCGCCCTCGGGCTCTCCCAGCATGCATCGCTCCAGCAGCAGCAGCCCATGTACCTGCAGACAGGCGTTGGTTACGGAGCGCTGCACTTCCTGGATACAGATGACGAGGCTGCAGGGAGTCCCCCGGTCCGCCAGGGGGAGCACTTCCACCTCCAGCAGCAGGCTGCAGCCATGGCCCAGGCCTTCTACAAGTACCAGAACTCTGACAACCCTTACCCTTACAACGCCAACCCGAACCCCAACACACGCTACCCCTACCCTTACCACACTATGCCCGCCGGCCCTTACCTGATCCCCCCCTCTAACGACATGTACCACCCGGGTCAGTTCTACGGGGGGTACAGGGGCCAGGGGTACCCGGATGGACCCGAGGCTGCAGCAGGGGGTGGATCCGGAGCAGGTGTAACCCCTGAGGAGGCTGGGCAACATGCCAGAGGAGAGCTGGGGAGACTGCTGAGAGCTGCAGACAGTCAGGAGTTACAGCTCACTAACCTGTTGTCTCGAGACAGACTCAGTGCTGATGGACTGGACCGCATGGCTCAGCTCAGGTAAGATAGAGAGGAGGAGAGGAAGCGACAGCTCACTAACCTGCTAATGGAGGAGGGGGGAGGTGGAGGAATGGTGAAAGCTGCAACCTGCTGTCTAAAAACAGACTATTCTCCTTTCTTTATCTTGTCCCCCCCCCCCCCCCCCTCCAGAGCTGACCTGTTGACCCTGTACGAGCGTGTGATCCTAACAGACATAGAGTTCAGTGACAGCCAGAACCTGGACCAGGCTCTATGGAAGAACGTGTTCTACCAGGTTATAGAGCGCTTCAGACAGCTCCTCAAAGATCCCAGCGGAGACTCAGCTCCGCACATCACCACCATGCTGCTGACACTGCTGGACGAGGTACACACACTGAACACACACAGCATGTACACACACAGGCATCAATCAGCCGTTACCTAAAACACATGTAAATATTGGACTATAAATTGTGCCTTCCTTTATTGTATTTACGCTGAAATGTTTATTCTATTCTACTGAGAATCTACTATTCTATTCTAAATTTACTTTTTGTTCCTATTCTTATCTTTCATTATTTATTATTGTTGTTGCATTATCCAAAAAGGAACCTGCAAGTAAGCATTTCGTGGGACGGTGTATATCATGTGTGTAAACCATACATACGACTAATAAAACTTAACTTGAAACACAGACAGACAAACACCATCACAAGCACTGATTGTGTGAACAGCACTGTAATGCGAATAGTGTTGGTGACTGTATGCAGACTACATTTCTTCAGGGTACTAAACTTTTTCTCTCATGCTGTTGTTTGTTTCCCAGGGGGCAGTATTCTTTGATGCGCTGCTGCAGAAGCTTCAGATGGTGTTTCAGTTTAAACTGGAGGATTACATGGACGGCATGGCCATCAGACCACGACCACTACGCAAAACGGTAACTTGTGTGTGTGTGTGTGTGTGTGTGTGTGTGTGTGTGTGTGTGTGTGTGTGTGTGTGTGTGTGTGTGTGTGTGTGTGTGTGTGTGTGTGTGTGTGTGTGTGTGTGTGTGTGATTAACCATGTTTAATGTGTGTTGGTTCAGGTTAGGTATGCTCTGATCAGTGCCCAGCGGTGTTTGATCTGTCAGGGGGACATCGCCCGTTACCGGGAGCAGGCCAGCGACTCGGCTAACTACGGCAAGGCCCGCAGGTACGTAGCACGTCAACCGTGGCTATTGGCTACCACAAAACACATATTTGTCTGTCCATTCATACATGTCCATTCATGTGTGTTACTGCTCGTGTTCCTGCTCGTGTTCCTGCTCGTTTCTCCACAATGGAGAAAACGGTGTGCTTTTTGTTCTCAGGTCTCTTTTGCTAAATATATTTTTCTCCGGGAGACTATTTCCTGACTAGTAAATGTAGCTTATACCACAGCATTGTTGAATGCTAATTTCTGATTGGCTAGAAGGGCATTCTAGAATGTACATTAAAACCAGATAATGGGAGAGTTGGAAAACAAATCGTAACACCTTGGTGCAATATGGACCTACACATGCCGCCTATACTTGCTACACAGTTACAGAACGCTAAACCAACAACCACACTGTCGTGTCTTTAGTATCATTAAAGGTGAAGACAATTCTCTGTAATTATTATTACGTGATTAAACTAATCATGTAAATGTAATTAACTAGGAAGTCGGGGCACCATGGAAAATATTCAGATTACAAGTTATAATTTTTTGAATATACCTCATCAGATATTTTAATATCAGATCAATTAGTCTTCTATTAATTAATTATTAATATTATTACCTTCGTCAGTCTCATCTGAACTTCGTAAATGGTTGGTTATCTGCACGAACCCACCCTTTACTATAAATCATCCATACACCAGTTGGCTCAATTATTTATTTACTAACTAATTAAACAATTACAGAATATACAATACATAATAACATTATACAGTAAAATGCCGTCTCTGGTGTACTAAACAAGACCAACCAGTTGGGTTAAAACATGGTCAATTCAGAGAGAAGAGAAGGAGGTTTTGGAAGGAAGACTAAGGAACATTGGTCTTCATAGGACCTGGGAAGCTATTCTCACATAATGACATATGCCACTAACGATCGCTCATTCGGGAAAAGCAATACATTGTATTTACGTGAAGCTGGTGATGTGAGGCTCTGGTTTGCCCAGTCGATGTCGCCCGCGTCCTTTATGGAATCTTCCGGGTCGTCGTGTGAGAAGTTCACGTGGTCGGAGAGGTTCATCTCTGAGGTTGGTCCACGTCGGTCAGTTTTGTCGTACTAGATTTGCTACCTTTCCAGCTGCTGTCTGATAGGCTGTCATCTAGGACTCATTTCTTCTTGAGTGATCAATAGTTCAGAGTTCATACCATTTCAAGCTCCCATGTTTCCTGGCCTGTATGGTTGACATTAGAATTAGCCCTTTTAAAACGTGAAGACAAATCCTCACGGTATTTGGAACTTGAGTGACTTTTCGTTATGTAGAGTGGATGTCCAACTATTCGCCAACACAGCTCACGCTGGGGTTTGCTTAGTTCAATGTGAATTGGGTCATGGGGGCTCTTATAGAAATGTAGAAAAGGGGTTGGTTCATAATTTTCAACCAATGTCTATTCACTTGAGTTTGGCTACTGCCGTAGTTAAACTTTACAGGGAAGACAATTTTCTCATTTTAAAAGTTAACATCACATTACATCATTTCGTAAATAGTTTCATCTTTAGTTTCATCTTTCTCATTCATTTTATATAAGAATTAGATGCGAACCTCATAGCTCAGGCACCTGTATAAACAGAGTTAGGGTAATGTGGCTGTATGAGGTCATGAACATGAGACAAAACGGACGGGTCGTAGCTGGCTTCTCCACTGACCGTTTTCACATTCTCCAAAATAGGACTATTGTTCCATTCTCAAATTCTGCGATGTAGTAGAATTGGACGTGAGAATCCCTTTGTTTTACTGTGAAGCTCTCTCTCAATTGCATGGTCAGGGAGAGTCTCTGTGGTATTTACGGCGTGGTTGTAAGGTCGTAAAACTGCCCCGTAAAACTGTGTGTGTATGTGGGGTGTTCGCATCTCTGCTAGCCAATTCACTGAAAGGGCCAGCGTCGACAATGCAAACCGAAATTGGAATCATTGTAAACGCAGGTCCAACGAGGAAAAACATAGCTAGCTAGCATTTCTTTGTTTTTGCAGTGACATTTTTATGGAGCATCTGATGACCTAACGTGGTGAGTGATGAACATTGATTTATCTCGTACCTACTGTTGCAGTCGTGACGCAAGTGGCGCTATGCAGGTTAAACAAAAGCAAATGCAGAAACGGAACATAAAGAACGAACAACTGGGTCGTGTCCATAAATATCAAATCAACTGAACGAACAACTGGGTCCCGTCCATAAATATCAAACCAACTGAACGAACAACTGGGTCGTGTCCATAAATATCAAACCAACTGAACGAACAACTGGGTCGTGTCCATAAATATCAAACCAACTGAACGAACAACTGGGTCCCGTCCATAAATATCAAACCAACTGAACGAACAACTGGGTCCCGTCCATAAATATCAAACCAACTGAACGAACAACTGGGTCGGGTCCATAAATATCAAACCAACTGAACGAACAACTGGGTCGTGTCCATAAATATCAAACCAACTGAACGAACAACTGGGTCGCGTCCATAAATATCAAACCAACTGAACGAACAACTGGGTCTCGTCCATAAATATCAAACCAACTGAACGAACAACTGGGTCGCGTCCATAAATATCAAACCAACTGAACGAACAACTGTGTTTCGTCTCTAGCAATTAAAATATGAGAAAATATGAATTCTCTTATAAAAATTAAAATATCAATTAAATGTTTTTATTTCTACTGGTAAATGTTTGCTTTAATATTGTTTTCTTAGAATGACCGCTGTAAAACATTCTAAGTATAAACCATAAACTTAGTGAATACCATTGGTGTTTAATTTGAGGGTTTCAGCATCAGCTGTCAGAGCAGTTTGCCGATCACTGTACCTGTACACAGCTCATCTGTAAATAGCCCACCCAACTACCTCATCTCCATATTGTTATTTATCTTTTTGCTTTTTTGCACCCCAATATCTCTACTTGCTCATCATCATCTGCACATCTATCACTCCAGTGTTAATGCTAAATTGTAATTATTTCGCCTCTATGGACGATTTATTGCCTTACCTCCCTAATCTTACTACATTTGCACACACTGTATGTAGATTCTTCTATTGTGTTATTGAGTACGTTTGTTTATCCCATGTGTAACTCTGTGTTGTTGTTTTTGTCGCACTGCTTTGCTTTATCTTGGCCAGGTCGCAGTTGTAAATGAGAACTTGTTCTTAACTGGCCTACCTGGTTAAATAAAGGTAAAATAAAAAAAAATATTACAAAAATAGAAATATCCCCTATTTATTTTTTTGCACTATATTTTATTTACTATGTCAATATGTATTTGTTGTCAATGTTTTGCCGTTAAACTGGTGGCAGTTGTGAAAATAGTCAATCATTGGACGAGTTGCAGAGGTAATTAAAAATAATGCTATTGCTGATTAGATGCTTTATATATATATATATGAATGTAAAAAAGGTAGTTATTAAAGTATAAATTACCCAAGTTGCAATAGATTGCCATAGATTTTCTGTTAATTACCAAAATTACAGGATTCCAGTAACTTTAGTAAATTACCGGTAGCTATCAAATCACATGCGCCGAATACAACCGTGAAATGCTTACTTACAAGCCCTTAAACAACAATGCAGTTCAAGAAATAGTAAAGAAAATATTTACTAAATAAAATAAAGTAAAAAATAAAATAAAAAGTAACACAAAATTACTTAACAATAATGAGGCTATATACAGGGGGTACCGGTACCGAGTCAATGTGCGGGGGTACAGGTTAGTCAAGGTAATTTGTACATCTAGGTATGGCTAAAGTGACTATGCATAGATAATAAACAGTGAGTTGTGTAATAAACTGTAATAAACAGTGTAAAAACAAAGGGGGGAGGTCAATGTAAATAGTCCGGGTGGCCGTTTTATTAATTGTCTTTTGAACCTAGACTTGGCCCTCCGGTACCGCTTGCTGTGCGGTAGCAGAGAGAACAGTCTATGACTTGGGTGACTGGAGGCTTTGACAATTTTTTGGGCCTTGCTCTGATACCGCCTAGTATATAGGTCCTGGATGGCAGGAAGCTTGGCCACAGTGATGTACTGGGCCGTACCCACTACCCTCTGTAGTGCCTTACGGTCGGAGGCCGAGCAGTTGCCATACCAGGCAGTGATGCAACCAGTCAGGATGATCTCGATGGTGCAGCTGTAGAACTTTTTGAGCATCTGGGGACCCATGACAAATCTTTTCCGTATCCTGAGGGGGAAAGGTGTTGTCACGCTCTCTTCACGACTGTCTTGGTGTGTTTGGACCATGATAGTTCGTTGGTGATGTGGACACAAAGGAACTTGAAACTCTCGACCCGCTCCACTACAGCCCCGTCGACGTTAATGGGGGCCTGTTCAGCCCTCCTTTTCTTGTAGTCCACGATCCGCTCCTTTGTCTTTCTCACATTGAGGGAGAGGTTGTTGTCCTTTCACCACACTGCCAGGTCTCTGACCTCCTCCCTATAGGCTGTCTCATCGTTGTCGGTGATCAGGCCTACCACTGTTGTATCGTCAGCAAACTTAATGATGGAGTTTGAGTCGTTCTTGGCCACGCAGTCGTGGGTGAACAGGGAGTAAAGGAGGGGACTAAGCACACACCCTTGTTGGGCCACGGTGTTGAGGATCAGTGTGGCAGAAGTGTTGTTGCTTACCCTTACCACTTGGGGGCGGCCCGTCAGGAAGTACAGGATCCAGTTGCAGAGGGAGGTGTTTAGTCCCAGGGTCCTTAGCTTCGTGATGAGCTTTGAGGGCGCTATGGTGTTGAACGCTGAGCTGTAGTCAATGAACATCATTCTCACATAGGTGTTTATTTTGTCCAG
>NC_092109.1:36849641-36964641 GCF_045679555.1 Salvelinus alpinus | reverse complement strand
GGGAAGTGGTCTGAATACTGTCTGAATGCTCTGTACATGCTGTCGCTCTCTCTGTTAAATACCTCTGGTCCTCAGGTTCCCTTGTCCACAGGGCACAGTCAGAGAAACACACCTATATTCTCTCTCACACACATACACACACACACACACACACACACACAGACACACACACACATAAACACACATATACACACACTAGAGATGTTTTCTCTCCCAGGAAGTGGTGGCTCTGTGACTCACCCTCCGTAGTGGACAGACAGAGTGCGTCGTGGGCCGCGGCGCTCTCGCCGTCTCCATGGAGATACGCCCTCGTAAACACATCCACACACACACACATACGCAGGCAGACACGCAAACACACACACACACACACAGTCTTGTACAACTAACCTTGTTGGCGACACACAATTTAGTCCCATTCAAAATACAATTTTCCCTAACCCCTAAACCTAACCCGTACACTAACCTTAAGCAAAAAACCTAACCCTAAACCCAATTTTTGTTAGTTTACTTTTCTTGTGGGGACTTCTAGTTAAACATGTCCAGACACACACAAGCAGGCAGAAACATGTAAACACACAGACACATACGCAGACACTAGGGATGGGCACTGTTATTTGAATATTCAAATACATTAGTATTAGAATACTTCCGTGAGTATTCATTTTAAATTTACATTTTAAATAAACGCCCTATTTTAACAATGAAAAGGCTTTGTCTAAATGATCTGTGATATTACTACACACGAATATACCATGACATTTAAAATTCTTAATTCAATAAAACAATACAAATGTTAATGTAGTTTTTAAGCCCCCAATAAAAATACATAATGTAGTCTTAGGAAGGTTCTACGCGTTTGTGGCACTACAGTCCGAGGCTGCAATGTGTAGAAAGCAATGTGGGAGATCTCTAATCGTTGCAAAATCGAATTAAAATTTACGGAATTAAGTTAGCTAAATGAGAAGGAGTAGGTTGCGACGAGCGACCATCAGGTTGGCTCAGCATTTAACACCATAGTACCCTCCAAACTCGTCATCAAGCTCGAGACCCTGGGTCTCGACCCCGCCCTGTGCAACTGGGTCCTGGACTTCCTGACGGGCCGCCCCCAGGTGGTGAGGGTAGGTAACAACATCTCCACCCCGCTGATCCTCAACACTGGGGCCCCACAAGGGTGCGTTCTGAGCCCTCTCCTGTACTCCCTGTTCACCCACGACTGCGTGGCCATGCACGCCTCCAACTCAATCATCAAGTTTGCGGATGACACTACAGTGGTAGGCTTGATTACCAACAACGACGAGACGGCCTACAGGGAGGAGGTGAGGGCCCTCGGAGTGTGGTGTCAGGAAAATAACCTCACACTCAACGTCAACAAAACAAAGGAGATGATTGTGGACTTCAGGAAACAGCAGAGGGAGCACCCCCCTATCCACATCGACGGGTCAGTAGTGGAGAAGGTGGAAAGTTTTAAGTTCCTCGGCGTACACATCACGGACAAACTGAATTGGTCCACCCACACAGACAGCGTCGTGAAGAAGGCGCAGCAGCGCCTCTTCAACCTCAGGAGGCTGAAGAAATTCGGCTTGTCACCAAAAGCACTCACAAACTTCTACAGATGCACAATCGAGAGCATCCTGTCGGGCTGTATCACCGCCTGGTACGGCAACTGCTCCGCCCACAACCGTAAGGCTCTCCAGAGGGTAGTGAGGTCTGCAGAACGCATCCCCCGGGGGCAAACTACCTGCCCTCCAGGACACCTACACCACCCGATGTCACAGGAAGGCCATAAAGATCATCAAGGACAACAACCACCCAAGCCACTGCCTGTTCACCCCGCTATCATCCAGAAGGCGAGGTCAGTACAGGTGCATCAAAGCAGGGACCGAGAGACTGAAAAACAGCTTCTATCTCAAGGCCATCAGACTGTTAAACAGCCACCACTAACATTTAGCGGCCGCTGCCAACATACTGACTCAACTCCAGCCACTTTAAAATTGGGAATTGATGGAAATTATGTAAAAATGTACCACTAGCCACTTTAAACAATGCCACTTAATATAATGTTTACATACCCTACATTACCCATCTCATATGTATATACTGTACTCTATATCATCTACTGCATCTTGCCATCTTTATGTAATACATGTACCACTAGCCACTTTAAACTATGCCACTTTATGTTTACATACCCTACAGTACTCATCTCATATGTATATACCGTACTCTATACCATCTACTGCATCTTGCCTATGCCGTTCTGTACCACCACTCATTCATATATCTTTATGTACATATTCTTTATCCCTTTACACTTGTGTGTGTATAAGGTAGTAGTTGTGGAATTGTTAGGTTAGATTACTTGTTGGTTATTACTGCATTGTCGGAACTAGAAGCACAAGCATTTCGCTACACTCGCATTAACATCTGCTAACCATGTGTATGTGACTAATAAAATTTGATTTGATTTGATTTGATTTGGCTGTTTAATCTGAATGGAAGTGTTGTAGACAAGGATGGGAAGCACAGCAAAATAGACTCAATTAGCCTAGTAGCTAGCTAGCTGACTAACATAGCTGGCTATCTTAGCTAGCTTCTTCACATCGATTTGATGCAGTCAAGACAGGCACTACAAGATGGGATGATAGATAAACTATGGCATCCAGGGATTATCCTGCCATAGAAACCCTTGGGCGGGCAGCCTAAGTCCAACCAGTATATGTATTTTGTTTTATTTTTCAAAATTGTCAGGGGTGGAAAAATGCTTTGTGTAAACCTAAAGGAAAACTCCATCCTAAAACAATATTTTGGTATTTGTTTCATTAGTCCATTGTTGATATAGTACAAAAATGTTTCATATGATGCATAATGCACCATACGGGCCGGATGTCTGTACAATTTTGTTAACAATTCAGCCGTGCCGACAGGCTGACCGTTGCCGTTCCCACGCCCACCTAAGCCCTTTTTTTGTCCTGAAAAACACCTGGCATCTACAAGTTTGTCTAACTAGCACAAGTCTGTATGGCTACTCTCTCTCCTTCCCGTCTCAAACACACCGACCCCTGCACTGCTGCAAGCAAGCAGAGCAGCACCTCTCTCCCATGTTTCACAGGCTGCGTAGCAAGCAGAGCAGCACCTCTCTCCCATGTTTCACAGGCTGCGTAGCAAGCAGAGCAGCACCTCTCTCCCATGTTTCACAGGCTGCGTAGCAAGCAGAGCAGCACCTCTCTCCCATGTTTCACAGGCTGCGTAACAAGCAGAGCAGCACCTCTCTCCCATGTTTCACAGGCTGCGTAGCAAGCAGAGCAGCACCTCTCTCCCATGTTTCACAGGCTGCGTAACAAGCAGAGCAGCACCTCTCTCCCATGTTTCACAGGCTGCGTAGCAAGCAGAGCAGCACCTCTCTCCCATGTTTCACAGGCTGCGTAGCAAGCAGAGCAGCACCTCTCTCCCATGTTTCACAGGCTGCGTAGCAAGCAGCGCAGCACCTCTCTCCCATGTTTCACAGGCTGCGTAGCAAGCAGAGCAGCACCTCTCTCCCATGTTTCACAGGCTGCGTAGCAAGCAGCGCAGCACCTCTCTCCCATGTTTCACAGGCTGCGTAGCAAGCAGAGCAGCACCTCTCTCCCATGTTTCACAGGCTGCGTAGCAAGCAGAGCAGCACCTCTCTCCCATGTTTCACAGGCTGCGTAGCAAGCAGCGCAGCACCTCTCTCCCATGTTTCACAGGCTGCGTAGCAAGCAGAGCAGCACCTCTCTCCCATGTTTCACAGGCTGCGTAGCAAGCAGAGCAGCACCTCTCTCCCATGTTTCACAGGCTGCGTAGCAAGCAGAGCAGCACCTCTCTCCCATGTTTCACAGGCTGCGTAGCAAGCAGAGCAGCACCTCTCTCCCATGTTTCACAGGCTGCGTAGCAAGCAGAGCAGCACCTCTCTCCCATGTTTCACAGGCTGCGTATCAAGCAGAGCAGCACCTCTCTCCCATGTTTCACAGGCTGCGTAACAAGCAGAGCAGCACCTCTCTAGCGTAACAAGCCATTTCCCAAGTTGAAACACCGTTCCAAATGTTTTTTGTTGTTGTGTTTTTTACATGTAGTTCGACTATCCGGGATATCTGTAAAAATATATATATATATATTATTTGAATAGTGAAATAATTTAAAATGCCCATTACTAACACACACACGCATATCCATGTGTCAAACCTGTTAGTTAACAGACTTCCCCATGACTAAAACAGTAGTTAATGAGAAATGTCTGTCTTTGTGTCTGGAAGACTGTTTACCATAGTTTAATCTTCCTCTCTTTTTCTTTTCATCTCTTCAATTACCTTTGTTGTTTTTCTGATGTAAGTTGGCCTATAGTCAGGTTCTGGTGCCCACCTTTCTACTCAGTCTCTTTCACCTACCTAGCTGTTATAACCAGTCACCTTCACCTAGCTGTTATAACCAGTGTTATAACCAGTCACCTTCACCTAGCTGTTATAAACAGTGTTATAACCAGTCCCGTTCACCTCGCTGTTATAACCAGTCCCGTTTACCTAGCTGTTATAACCAGTGTTATAACCAGTCCCGTTCACCTAGCTGTTATAACCAGTGTTATAACCAGTCCGTTCACCTAGCTGTTATAACCAGTGTTATAATCAGTCCCCTTCACCTAGCTGTTATAACCAGTGTTATAACCAGTCCGTTCACCTAGCTGTTATAACCAGTGTTATAACCAGTCCGTTCACGTAGCTGTTATAACCAGTGTTATAATCAGTCCCCTTCACCTAGCTGTTATAACCAGTGTTATAACCAGTCCCCTTCACCTAGCAGTTAAATAGCATAGAACAATGAAAGAAGAAGAAGACGACAGGACAGACATGACTAATCAATGCTAGACCTACTATCTGACTCATCAGTGCTCTGTTGCTCCTGTCTGTCTGCAGCTCAATAAGAGGTTCATACTCAGCTTCCTCCACGCTCATGGAAAACTCTTCACTAAAGTGGGGTGAGTTATTTTGGTGTGTGTGTGTGTGTGGTCGTGAATTAAATATGTAGACTTCATTCTTTTTTAAAGCCCGTGTGGTTGTATGCTCTAACACACATATTTCACTGATTAGGCTGTTGTTTTTGAAGAATGATTTTACTTCCAATCACTGTGATATGTGGTTGTCTTACCTACCTTAGTTGAAAGCACTGACTGTAAGTATCTCTGGGTAAGAGTGTTAAATGAGCAACATGTCCACTGTGTGGCAGCATGGAGTCGTTCCCAGCGGTGGTCAGTCGTGTTCTCCAGGAGTTCAGAGTGCTGATCCAACACAGCCCCTCCCCTCTGGGCAGCACACGCATGTTACAGATCATCACCATCAACATGTTCACTATACACAACGCTCAGAGCAGAGGTAACACATGTGCGCACACACACACACACACACAGAGAGAGAAAAGTGACCTTGTACAAAAGTATTGTGCAAAAACCCTGAAGCCTATGATCTCTTTCTCTCTCCCTCTACCTCCTTCCCCCCTCCCTCTCTCCTTCTCCCCTCTCTCCCTCTCTCTCCCTCCCCCCCTCTCCCCTCTCCTCCCCCTTCCGTCTCCCTTCCTTTAGGAGGAGATGGTGAGGTGAGGTCTGTTTTACAGGAGCAGACTACAGCTCTGGGTCTGGCCATGTTCTCTCTGCTGGTCCAGCGCTGCACAGAGCTACTGAGAGACACACCTGCAGGTATGTCATTCACAGATGGGATATTTGTATATATTGTATGGTTGTAAAAAGACTGTCTGACTGACACAGTTCATATGAGAGGGAAGAGCACTCTAACCCACTAACGCTCTAAAGCCCTCTAACCCACTAACACTCTAACCCACTAACACTCTAACCCACTAACACTCTAACCCACTAACACTCTAACCCACTAACCCTCTAACTCTCTAACACTCTAACCCACTAACACTCTAACCCACTAACACTCTAACTCTCTAACACTCTAACCCACTAACACTCTAACTCTCTAACACTCTAACCCACTAACACTCTAACCCGCTAACACTCTAACCCGCTAACACTCTAACCCGCTAACACTCTAACCCGCTAACACTCGAACCCGCTAACCCACTAACACTCTAACCCACTAACACTCTAACCCACTAACCCTCTAACCCACTAACACTCTAACACTCTAACCCTCTACCCCACTAACACTCTAACCCACTAACACTCTAACCCACTAACACTCTAACACTCTAACCCACTAACACTCTAACCCTCTAACACTCTAACCCTCTAACCCACTAACACTCTAACACTCTAACCCACTAACCCTCTAACACTCTAACCCACTAACCCTCTAACACTCTAACCCACTAACACTCTAACCCTCTACCCCACTAACACTCTAACACACTAACACTCTAACACACTAACACTCTAACACTCTAACCCACTAACCCTCTAACACACTAACACTCTAACCCACTAACACTCTAACCCACTAACACTCTAACACTCTAACCCTCTAACCCGCTAACACTCGAACCCGCTAACACTCGAACCCACTAACACTCTAACCCACTAACACTCTAACCCATTAACACTCTAACCCACAAACCCTCTAACAGGCTATTGTGAAATGCTAGAACCTGCCGTAGCCAGCTAACTAGCCATGTGCTTTTTCTCCATGACCAAAACATTTATTTAGGTGCTATGGGAATGAATACACAAGCAGCATATCAAACTGGGATCATGTTTTAGGTTGGATGGATTCTGGGTTCTGACTCCTAAAACTTAGGGTTAATTATCAGGTATCCTGTTGAAGTATTGAGTGCTGTGGTTTAGAGGGTTTACACCAGAAGTTACTGGTCATCTGTAGGAGGAAGGTATATGGTGGAGGCAATGAAGCTTGGAATGTACTGAGTGCAGGGAAAACGATCACATGTGGCAGGCATTGATAACGGGAGAGAGCCATGGATTAGTGATGAAGGGGGTTGAGGTCAGGTCACGTTAAAAGAGAAGGAACAGTTTATTTCCCCTATCACTTAGTTTCCTGGCTAGCAATAAAGATGCAATGTTTAGCAAGACGGAGGAGACTATACCACCACTGATGGAACCATGTTTTGGTCTGTTCAGCTGTGGGATGAATCCCTCTGGGATGAATTCACTTGGTTTAAGCTTCCATAGTGTCCGTCGAGTTCTTACTCTGATAATTACAACCTAACAGGTTACACCGACAAGTATAAGAATATTTTCCAGGGCATATTTTTTTTCAATGATGAATCTGATTATGTTGCATTGGAGAAGTGGGAAGCTAAAAAGGCTAGCTAGGTTTTTAGCCAGGCTAAAGCCAGCTAGCCAGGCTGCTAGCTAGCTAGCTAGCTACTACTAGCAAGGGAAGGCGACTCTTCCTTGCTTTCAAAAAATGTAATGACAAATGTTTTTTTACTTTGCTATTGTGAGTGGGACCGGTGAGGATATCATGTTACCAAAAATCCAACTCCACCCACACAGCTTGTAGTAACCTTGATGGAGAGGTTTGCCTGACCTATGAACTCTACCCCCTAGGAAGGCAGACATTGATTCTCTCCCTATCCCTTTCTCCCTCACTCCCTCTCTCAGAGCCCATCCCTGAGGAGGAGAGAGAAGAGGGGGATGAGTGGGAGGAGGGGATGGTGAGAGTTTCTGCCTTCCCATTGGACCTGAGGGAGCTGCTGCCCAGCGTTAAAGTCTGGTCTGATTGGATGCTTGGACACCCCGACCAATGGAATCCTCCGCCTTGTAGTATAGAGTGAGTATACAATCCAAACACAGGACGATCTCCCTGTGGGGAGGTGCTACTGTCTCCTCTCTCTTCCTGTGGGGAGGTGCTACTGTCTCCTCTCTCTTCCTGTGGGGAGGTGCTACTGTCTCCTCTCTCTTCCTGTGGGGAGGTGCTACTGTCTCCTTTCTCTTCCTGTGGGGAGGTGCTACTGTCTCCTCTCTCTTCCTGTGAGGAGGTGCTACTGTCTCCTCTCTCTTCCTGTGGGGAGGTGTTACTGTCTCCTTTCTCTTCCTGTGGGGAGGTGCTACTGTCTCCTCTCTCTTCCTGTGGGGAGGTGTTACTGTCTCCTTTCTCTTCCTGTGGGGAGGTGCTACTGTCTCCTCTCTCTTCCTGTGGGGAGGTGTTACTGTCTCCTCTCTCTTCCTGTGAGGAGGTGCTACTGTCTCCTCTCTCTTCCTGTGGGGAGGTGTTACTGTCTCCTTTCTCTTCCTGTGGGGAGGTGCTACTGTCTCCTCTCTCTTCCTGTGGGGAGGTGTTACTGTCTCCTTTCTCTTCCTGTGGGGAGGTGCTACTGTCTCCTCTCTCTTCCTGTGGGGAGGTGCTACTGTCTCCTCTCTCTTCCTGTGGGGAGGTGTTACTGTCTCCTCTCTCTTCCTGTGGGGAGGTGTTACTGTCTCCTTTCTCTTCCTGTGGGGAGGTGCTACTGTCTCCTCTCTCTTCCTGTGAGGAGGTGCTACTGTCTCCTCTCTCTTCCTGTGGGGAGGTGTTACTGTCTCCTCTCTCTTCCTGTGGGGAGGTGCTACTGTCTCCTCTCTCTTCCTGTGGGGAGGTGTTACTGTCTCCTCTCTCTTCCTGTGGGGAGGTGCTACTGTCTCCTCTCTCTTCCTGTGGGGAGGTGTTACTGTCTCCTTTCTCTTCCTGTGGGGAGGTGCTACTGTCTCCTCTCTCTTCCTGTGGGGAGGTGTTACTGTCTCCTTTCTCTTCCTGTGGGGAGGTGCTACTGTCTCCTCTCTCTTCCTGTGGGGAGGTGCTACTGTCTCCTCTCTCTTCCTGTGGGGAGGTGTTACTGTCTCCTCTCTCTTCCTGTGGGGAGGTGTTACTGTCTCCTTTCTCTTCCTGTGGGGAGGTGCTACTGTCTCCTCTCTCTTCCTGTGAGGAGGTGCTACTGTCTCCTCTCTCTTCCTGTGAGGAGGTGCTACTGTCTCCTCTCTCTTCCTGTGGGGAGGTGTTACTGTACCACACTGATTGTCTCTCGTCTCTCTACCAGTGGCTGTAGCTCTGGTGTGTGGCGTAGCTTGGCCGACCTGTGTAATGCGTTGGCTCGTGTCGACCACGGGGAAGCGCCGCTGTACAAGGCAGACGGGGACGGAGGCGAGGGGGATGAGGAGCTCCGCCTGTTGCTATTGGAGGAGGACAGGCTACTGGCCGGCTTCGTCCCGCTGCTCGCCGCCCCACAGGAACCCTGCTACATAGACCTCACCAGGGATACCGTGAGTTTATACACCATATATACATTGCATACATGCTCTCTCTCTCTTGCTCGCTCTTTCTCTCCCTCTCTCTCTCTCCCCCTCACTCTTTCCCTTTCTCACTCTCTCCCTTTCTCTCTCTAGGTAATAGCAGCAGACTGTAAAAGGGTAACAGTGTTGAAGTATTTCCTGGAGGCTCTGTGTGGACAGGAACAACCTCTCCTGGCCTTCAAGGGAGGGAAGTATGTCTCCATGGCAACCTCTCCCCAACCCAGCAGCCCCGGCGACGCCCACAGTCGACACGACTCACTGACCGAGAGAGAGGTGTTTGTTTGTTTCTCTCTCTTACTTATCAAATGTTATCGCAGGTTCTTCTCCAAGTTTCTCTGTCTCTCAATCCTTGATTATTTGTTTTAAGTCTAGCACTGAGTTAGACACCTGTCTCAACTAGTCACCGTCATGAATGCCTTGGTTAGCTGAATCAGGTGTGTAGGTGTTTTCAGATGTGTGTCTGCTAACATGTCCCTCTGTTGCCCTCTCTCCTGTGGTGCTGTATCTTAGAGCGATGACGTCATCGTGGAGGCAGAGTCGTCTGTTTCCGAGGGGGATGAGGGCGGGGGCAGCGAAGATGACATCAGAGAGCTCCGGGCCAGACGCAGCGCCCTCACTAACAGACTGGCTCAGCAGCAACGACGCAGGGACAAGATACAGGTCACACACACACACACACTATATACACACTCACACACACAGACACACACTCACATACACAGACACACACACACACACACACGCACAGTATGTACAGACACGCACACACACACACTATATACACACTCACACACACAGACACACACACACACTCTCACACACACACACACACACACACACACACACACACACACACACACACACACACACACACACACACACACACTATATACACACACACACACTATATACAGACACACACACACACTATATACACACTCATACAAACACACACACCCACTATATACACACTCACACACACACACTATACACAGACACACACTATATACAGTCGTGGCCAAAAGTTTTGAGAATTACACAAATATACATTTTCACAAAGTCTGCTGCCTCAGTTTGTATAACAGCAATTTGCATATACTCCAGAATGTTATGAAGAGTGAACAGATGAATTGCAATTAATTGCAAAGTCCCTCTTTGCCATGCAAATGAACTGAATCCCACCCAAAAACATTTCCACTGCATTTCAGCCCTGCCACAAAGGCCCAGCTGACATCATGTCAGTGATTCTCTCGTTAACACAGGTGTGAGTGTTGACAAGGACAAGGCTGGAGATCACTCTGTCATGCTGATTGAGTTCGAATAACGGACTGGAAGCTTCAAAAGGAGGGTGGTGCTTGGAATCATTGTTCTTCTCTGTCAATCATGGTTAACTGCAAGGAAACACGTGCCGTCATCATTGCTTCGCACAAAAAGGGCTTCACAGGTAAGGATATTGCTTTCTGTAAGATTGCACCTAAATCAACCATTTATCAGATCATCAAGAACTTCAAGGAAAGCGGTTCAATTGTTTTGAAGAAGGCTTCAAGGTACCCAAGAAAGTCCAGCAAGTGCCAGGACCGCCTCCTAAAGTTGATTCAGCTGCGGGAATGGGGCACCACCAGTACAGATCTTTGCTCAGGAATGGCAGCAGGCAGGTGTGAGTACATCTGCATGCACAGTGAGGCGAAGACTTTTGGAGGATGGCCTGGTGTCAAGAAGGGCAGCAAAGAAGCCACTTCTCTCCAGGAAAAACATCAGGGACAGACTGATATTCTGCAAAAGGTACAGGGATTGGACTGCTGAGGACTGGGGTAAAGGCATTTTCTCTGAAGAATCCCCTTTCCGATTGTTTGGGGCATCCGGAAACAGCTTGTCCCGGAGGAGACAAGGTGAGCGCTACCATCAGTCCTGTGTCATGCCAACAGTAAAGCATCCTGAGACCATTTATATGTGGGGTTGCTTCTCAGCCAAGGGAGTGGGCTCACTCACAATTTTGCCTAAGAACACAGCCATGAATAAAGAATGGTACCAACACATCCTCTGAGAGCAACTTCTCCCAACCATCCAGGAACAGTTTGGTGACGAACAATGCCTTTTCCAGCATGATGGAGCACCTTGCCATAAGGCAAAAGTGATAACTAAGTGGCTTGGGGAACAAAACATCGATATTTTGGGTCCATGGCCAGGAAACTCCCCAGACCTTAATCCCATTGAGAACTTGCAGTCAATCCTCAAGAGGCGGGTGGACAAACAAAACCCCACAAATTCTGACAAACTCTAAGCATTGATTATGCAATAATGGGCTGCCATCAGTCAGAATGTGGCCCAGAAGTTAATTGACAGCATGCCAGGGCATGCTGTCAATTAGGCTCAACATTGCAAGTATTGACTCAACTTCATGTAATTGTCAATAAAAGCCTTTGACACTTATGAAATGCTTGTAATTATACTTCAGTATTCCATAGTAACATCTGACACAAATATGTACAGTGAGGGAAAAAAGTATTTGATCCCTGCTGATTTTGTACGTTTGCCCACTGACAAAGAAATTATCAGTCTATAATTTTAATGGTAGGTTTATTTGAACAGTGAGAGACAGAATAACAACAAAAATATCCAGAAAAATGCATGTCAAAAATGTTATAAATTGATTTGCATTTTAATGAGGGAAATAAGTATTTGACCCCCTCTCAATCAGAAAGATTTCTGGCTCCCAGGTGTCTTTCATACAGGTAACGAACGGAGATTAGGAGCACACTCTTAAAGGGAGTGCTCCTAATCTCAGTTTCTTACCTGTATAAAAGATACCTGTCCACAGAAGCAATCAATCAATCAGATTCCAAACTCTCCACCATGGCCAAGACCAAAGAGCTCTCCAAGGATGTCAGGGACAAGATTGTAGACCTACACAAGGCTGGAATGGGCTACAAGACCATCGCCAAGCAGCTTGGTGAGAAGGTGACAACAGTTTCTGTGATTATTTGCAAATGGAAGAAACACAAAAGAACTGTCAATCTCCCTCAGCCTGGGGCTCCATGCAAGATCTCACCTCGTGGAGTTGCAATGATCATGAGAACGGTGAGGAATCAGCCCAGAACTACACAGGAGGATCTTGTCAATGATCTCAAGGCAGCTGGGACCATAGTCATCAAGAAAACAATTGGTAACACACTATGCCGTGAAGGACTGAAATCCTGCAGCGCCCGCAAGGTCCCCCTGCTCAAGAAAGCACATATACATGCCCGTCTGAAGTTTGCCAATGAACATCTGAATGATTCAGAGGACAACTGGGTGAACGTGTTGTGGTCAGATGAGACCAAAATGGAGTTCTTTGGCATCAACCCAACTTGCCGTGTTTGGAGGAGGAGGAATGCTGCCTATGACCCCAAGAAACCATCCACACCGTCAAACATGGAGGTGGAAACATTATGCTTTAGGGGTGTTTTTCTGCTAAAGGGACAGGACAACTTCACCGCATCAAAGGGACGATGGACGGGGCCATGTACCGTCAAATCTTGGGTGAAAACCTCCTTCCCTCAGCCAGGGTATTGAAAATGGGTCGTGGATGGGTATTCCAGCATGACAATGACCCAAAACACACGGCCAAGGCAACAAAGGAGTGGCTCAAGAAGAAGCACATTAAGGTCCTGGAGTGGCCTAGCCAGTCTCCAGACCTTAAACCCATAGAAAATCTGTGTAGGGAGCTGAAGGTTCGAGTTGCCAAACGTCAGCCTCGAAACCTTAATGACTTGAAGAAGATCTGCAAAGAGGAGTGGGACAAAATCCCTCCTGAGATGTGTGCAAACCTGGTGGCCAACTACAAGAAACGTCTGACCTCTGTGATTGCCAACAAGGGTTTTGCCACCAAGTACTAAGTCATGTTTTGCAGAGGGGTCAAATACTTATTTCCCTCATTAAAATGCAAATCAATTCATAACATTTTTGACATGCGTTTTTCTGTATTTTTTTGTTGATATTCTGTCTCTCACTGTTCAAATAAACCTACAATTAAAATTATAGACTGATCATTTCTTTGTCAGTGGGCAAACGTACAAAATCAGCAGGGGATCAAATACTTTTTTCCCTCACTGTAAAGACCCTGAGGCAGCAGACTTTGTGAAAATGGATATTTGTGTCATTCTCAAAACTTTTGGCCACGACTGTACACTACCGTTCAAAAGTTTGGGGTCACTTAGAAATGTCCTTGTTTTTAAAAGAAAAGCAAATGTTTTGTCCATTAAAATAACATCAAATTGATCAGAAATACAGTGTAGACATTGTTAATGTTGTAAATGACTATTGTAGCTGGAAACGTCTGATTTTTAATGGAATATCTACATAGGCGTACAGAGGCCCATTATCAACAACCATCACTCCTGTGTTCCAATGGCACGTTGTGTTAGCTAATCCAAGTTTATAATTTTAAAAGGCTAATTGATCATTAGAAAACCCTTTTGCAATTATATTACCACAGCTGAAAAATGACCTGATTTAAGATAAGCAGTGTTAATATTACTTTATTCCTGTGCATGTAAACATACTCATTGCATGCTCGGAATATGGGACCAAATACTCAACTTTTCACTCATTTATTTACAAGAATCTTTAGGTGTGTCAATTTTGACCCCTACCTTTTTTTGAGGACTTCATAAACAACATCTCTTTCTCTGAGCAATTGTATTGGTATAAAATAATATAATTTCCCCATTTTGTTTGGTGCGTACTATACAGTACCAGTCAAAAGTTTGGGCACGCCTACACATTCAACGGTTTTTCTTTATTTTTACAATGTTGAAAATAGTATAAAAATAAATGAATAAAAACCCTGGAGTAGTTGTGTCAACTTTTAGCTGGTTCTGTGCAGCTCAGCATTGACTTTCTACTGTTATTATAGATCATATTTTTTAGGGTGTCAATCATTTCGGACGCCACTGTATGTCCTGAATTCTTGAGCGTATTAACCTGTGTGTTAACGTGTGTGTATGTGCGTTAACATGTGTGTGTATACTTGTGTTAACATGCGGGTGTGTCTCCCTCCGTGCAGGCGGTGTTACAGACGGGTGGTCAGTTGAAGTTAGAGGTACGTCCTCTTTTCCTGGTTCCAGACACCAATGGCTTCATCGACCACCTGACCGGCCTCAAGACACTGCTGCAGTCTGGGACTTACATACTGGTGGTGCCCCTCATAGGTAACTAGCACACATTCACATACACATACACACACGCACGCACGCACGCACGCACGCACCACGCTCGCTCGCTCACTCACTCACTCACTCACTTCATCAACCACCTCACCGGCCTCAAGACACCTCTCCCCCTCCTTTTCTATCGCCCTTCCACCTCCCTCTCCCCGTCACTCGCTCACTCTCGCTCCCTCCCCGTCACTCGCTCACTCTCTCTCCCCCTTAATCTCTTCCCACTGTCTCTCTTTCTCTCTCCCCCCCATCTCTCTCTCCCTTCTCCAGTGATAACAGAGTTGGATGGTCTGGCGAAGGGTCAGGAGAGCTGCGGAGGCTCCGGCGGTGGTCGTGGCGGCGGTGGTTCCCGTGGTAACCCTGGCACGACTCATGCACGGGCGGTCCAGGAGAAGGCCAAGGTTGCCGTGGCGTTTCTGGAGCGAGGGTTCGAGGCCAGAGAGCCCTGTCTCAGAGCGCTGACCAGCAGAGGAAGTCAACTGGAGTCTATCGCCTTCCGCAGTGAAGACACCTCCGGACAACAGGTGTGTGTGTGTGTGTGTGTGTGTGTGTGTGTGTGTGTGTGTGTGTGTGTGTGTGTGTGTGTGTGTGTGTGTGTGTGTGTGTGTGTGTGTGTGTGTGTGTGTGTGTGTGTGTGTGTGTGTGTGTGTGTGTGTGTGTGTGTGTGTGTGTGTGTAAACACCCAGATCCTCTGTTTACAGTGCGATGTTTTACCATCTGTAGTGTGTGAATTAGTTTGGAGCAGTCTGACTGCATATCAATGCATTTTCATCCAATTTTCGGCTGTCGTTGAAAATCATCTTTAGATTTACCAGTCTCTCCCCCCTCCCTACCTCCTCTCTCCCCCCTCCCTACCTCCTCTCTCCCCCCTCCCTACCTCCTCTCTCCCCCTCCCCTACCTCCTCTCTTCCCCCCTCCCTACCTCCTCTCTCCCCCCTCCCTACCTCCTCCCTTCCTTTCTCTCTCTCCAGGGGAACAATGATGATGTCATCTTGTCCTGCTGTCTCCACTACTGCAAAGACAAGGCTAAGGACTTCATGCCTGCACAGAGAGGTAGACACCCACACACACATTATGCCTGATTTGTCTGTACTTTTATATTAACCCCCCTCTTTCCCTCTATCTTCTCCTTCCCCTCTCAACCTCTGCTCCCCTCTCTCCCCCCTTCCATCCTCTGCTCCCCTCTCTCTCCCCCCCTCTCAACCTCTGCTCCCCTCTCTCCTCCCATCCTCTGCTCCCCTCTCTCTCCCCCCCTCTCAACCTCTGCTCCCCTCTCTCCTCCCATCCTCTGCTCCCCTCTCTCTCCCCCCCTCCCAACCTCTGCTCCCCTCCACTCTCTCTCCCCTACCTATTTGCCCTCTTCCTCCCTTCCAACCTCTCTCTCCCCCCTCTCTACCAGACGGTCCGGTGCGGTTGCGTCGGGAGGTGGTTCTTCTGACAGATGACCGTAACCTGCGGGTCAAAGCCCTGACCAGGAATGTGCCGGTCAGAGACATCCCCGCCTTCCTCACCTGGGCCAAAGTGGGCTGAACCGGGTCACACCTTAGACTATGCCCAGAGCAACCAATCAACTGCTGAGAACCGCTGGCCACCTCACATACCATCGGAGTGAAGGAGGAGCCTGTAAGCTAATGCAGAAGGGAAGACTGATGGAGAAAGCTTTTTTTGTGGAAAAATGAAATATGGAAACTAAAAAGCTTTTTTTTGTGTGTGGAATGAGTTGAAGAGGCTGAGAGCTTTTTACCCTCTCGTTGTGATGAGGTGTGTGTGTTTACCGCTGAGCTCAGGGAGCGGGAGGGAGGAGAGTTTTAAGAGATGCAGGAAGGCTGGCCCATGAAGAGAGGTAGAAGACAGAAGGTATTTGTGTTCATTTCTGGTTTCTTCGGTCCAGCCATGCGTCGTGCGTAACTTCTGCAGTGGGTTCACAAGGCCAGCGGCAGTACTTACCTCAGTGGAAACGACAGAGAGGAAGACAGACATGGAATGGAGAGGGACATGGAGGTTAGGGCTGGAGGACGAAGGCCCAAACCTGACTGAGAAGTTTTATAGTATGTGTCTGTGTGACTGTTTGACTGACAGCTGTCTGGAACCCCAGTGCAGCACAGAGAGAGAGGCTTTGTATTTTATTTATTTAACCTTTATTTAACTAGGCAAGTCAGTTAAGAACAAATTCTTATTTACAATGAGGGCCTACCCCGGGCCAAACTCTGACGACGCTGGGCCGGTTGTGATACAGCCTGGAATCAAACCAGGGTCTGTAGTGACGCCTCACACACTGAGATGAGATGCCTTAGACCGCTGCACCACTCGGGGGAGTGGCATGGGAGTCTGGTTGTATTATCGGGGTACCAGCCAGGTTGTAGTATCGGGATACCAGCCAGGTTGTAGTATCGGGGTACCAGCCAGGTTGTAGTATCGGGGTACCAGCCAGGTTGTAGTATCGGGGTACCAGCCAGGTTGTAGTATCGGGATACCAGCCTGGTTGTAGTATCGGGATACCAGCCAGGTTGTAGTATCGGGGTACCAGCCAGGTTGTAGTATCGGGGTACCAGCCAGGTTGTAGTATCGGGATACCAGCCAGGTTGTAGTACCGGGATACCAGCCAGGTTGTAGTATCGGGGTACCAGCCAGGTTGTAGTATCGGGGTACCAGCCAGGTTGTAGTATAGTGGAGAGGCGGGTACCTTCATCTACACACCCACCTCCAGGTCCCCGTGACCCCGAGCCACACTCTCAGCCTCTGATGACCCGGAAGTGGTCCGTTTCAGTTCCTGTAAAACCATGAAGTGATTTTCATCCCAGTTGCCCAGCAGCTTGTGTTGATTGAGAGTCATTCCCAAGGCTTCTGTAAAGGAACAGATTTAAAGACAAAAAGACAAAGGTTAAATGTTTTGGTATTGTTTTAGCATTGTGCGGTGGTGGGAGTGTGTTGTTTCTGAGTTGGCTGGTGTATCCATTGGGAGTGTGTGATGTTTATGCTCTACAGAAGAGCTTTTCTGTCCGCAGACGTTCTCACTCACCTACCCTTTTAGTTTGTTGTTTTTAATGTTTTTAACAGTTTAAATATTATAATAAGATTGAACGTTAGGTTTTAGGTCATTGTATATTTTGTGTGTTTGTTTTCCTTTGTTTTTATCACCACCTATGGGTAACTCGTTCAGCTTCTATAAATTATATATCTATGTTCATTCTAAGTGCAGAACTTTGTGTTGATCTGTTTCTTTATGAGTGGCTAAGACCCGGGCTGCGTCCAAAATGGTACCCTGTGGGCCCTGGTCAAAAGTTGTGCACTAGGCCTATAAGGAACAGTGTGCCAATAGGGTGCCCTACACTGATCACACAATTAACAATGGAATTAGCTTTTGTAGCACTACAGTCGTGGCCAAAAGTTTTGAGAATGACACAAATAACTTTATTTCCACAAAGTTTGCTGCTTCAGTGTCTTTAGATATTTTTGACAGATGTTACTATGGAATACTGAAGTATAATTACAAGCATTTCATAAGTGTCAAAGGCTTTTATTGACAATTACATGAAGTTGATGCAAAGAGTCAATATTTGCAGTGTTGACCCTTCTTTTTCAAGAGATCTGCAATCCGCCCTGGCATGCTGTCAATTAACTTCTGGGCCACATCCTGACTGATGGCAGCCCATTCTTGCATAATCAATGCTTGGAGTTTGTCAGAATTTGTGGGGTTTTGTTTGTCCACCCGCCTCTTGAGGATTGACCGCAAGTTCTCAATGGGATTAAGGTCTGGGGAGTTTCCTGGCCATGGACCCAAAATATTGATGTTTTGTTCCCCGAGCCACTTAGTTATCACTTTTGCCTTATGGCAAGGTGCTCCATCATGCTGGAAAAGGCATTGTTCGTCATCAAACTATTCCTGGATGTTTGGGAGAAGTTGCTCTCAGAGGATGTGTTTGTACAATTCTTTATTCATGGCTGTGTTCTTAGGCAAAATTGTGAGTGAGCCCACTCCCTTGGCTGAGAAGCAACCCCACATATAAATGGTCTCAGGATGCTTTACTGTTGGCATGACACAGGACTGATGGTAGCGCTCACCTTGTTTCCTCCGGGACAAGCTTTTTTCCGGATGCCCCAAACAATCAGAAAGGGGATTCATCCGAGAAAATGACTTTACCTCAGTCCTCAGCAGTCCAATCCCTATTCCAATCCCTGTACCTTTTGCAGAATATCTTTTGCAGATGCACTCACACCTGCCTGCTGCCATTCCTGAGCAAGCTCTGTACTGGTGGCGCCACGATCCTGCAGCTGAATCAACTTCAGGAGACAGTCCTGGCGCTTGCTGGACTTTCTTGGGCGCCCTGAGGCCTTCTTCACAACAATTTAACCGCTCTCCTTGAAGTTCTTGATGATCTGATAAATGGTTGATTTAGGTGCAATCTTACTTGCAGCAATATCCTTGCCTGTGAAGCCGTTTTGTGCAAAGCAATGATGACGGCACGTGTTTCCTTGCAAGTAACCATGGTTGACAGAGGAAGAACAATGATTCCAAGCACCACCCTCCTTTTGATGCTTCCAGTCTGTTATTCGAACTCAATCAGCATGACAGAGTGATCTCCAGCCTTGTCCTCGTCAACACTCACACCTGTGTTAACAAGAGAATCACTGACATGATGTCAGCTGGGCCTTTTGTGGCAGGGCTGAAATACAGTGGAAATGTTTTTGGGTGGGATTCAGTTCATTTGCATGGCAAAGAGGGACTTTGCAATTAATTGCAATTCATCTGATCACTCTTCATAACATTCTGGAGTATATGCAAATTGCCGTCATACAAACTGAGGCAGCAGACTTTCTGAACATTTATATTTGTGTCATTCTCAAAACTTTTGTCCACGACTGTACATGCGTTAACAAGCTGGTATGATATGTGTGTGTTTACTATAAACGTGCGTGTGTGTCAGAGTACACAATATTATGTACTGCGTCAGAGAGACGGAAGTCTTTTCACAACCATAAAACGTCCCACACAATATAAACAAAGATGACATCAGTGAATGACATACCTGACGTAATATGTTTAATCAGCATGCTATAATGGTTTAATATGCATGCTGACGTTAAACGTGTTACCAGTTCTAATCTGTCCACCAGACGGCACAAGTTAGTTGGTTTATTATCTATGACAGTAACACACACAGTTGAGTAATTTCACAAAGCATTAAACATCAGTCTTGTAAGCTCAAGTCTATGAACAACTATAGATAGATTTGGTATAAATGAGTTGATACTCAGTCATTTGATCTTTACCTTTGTGTGTATTTGCCAAAACCATAGCTAGTTAACTTGTTGATCCCACTTGTTTAGGAATCTTTAAGTGAGTCCCAATGATCTCTCCTTTCTCCCAAAGTGTGCACTTGTTCCCTTTTTGTGGGAGGGATTGGTGATCGAGAGCGCACTTCAGGAGGAAGGAGAGATTCCCGGGACTCTTAACTGTTCTGTCTATATGCTGGAGCCGACCTCAGGCCTGCGTGGACTATCCCATCACAAGGCTTTTTCATTCTTTTCCATGAGTTGTTTGAATAAATGATTTGTTTTGATTCAAATCAGTTGTCTGTTTATTTATGTGTGTATGGTGTATGATGGGTTTACATCACATGTCAAACTCCTTCCACAGAGAGTTTTCACTCCTCCCTTGTACTTGATTGATGAATTAAGGTCACTGATTAGTAAGGAACTCTCCTCACCTGGTTGTCTAGGTCTTAATTGAAAGGAAACACTAAGAACAAGCAGACACTCAGCTCTCAGTGGAATGAGTTTGACACCATTAGTGGTATGTTGTGTCTGGCAACTCCTCGCCTTAGAATGACATCATCTAACGAGTACATTGGCTAGCAATGTATTACCCCCGCCTCTGGTTGGATTTCTTTGGGTCCTCAACATGTCACTGTTTCGTCGACACCCGGAAGTGGATATGGAAAGAAAATGGCTTCCACTACATTCTACAGCCACAGTCCAAATTGGCTAAATCGTAAAAATTCATTTTTATAATGTTTTCTTTTTGGTCTTAAATTAAGGTTAGATTTGAGCAGAAGGTTAGCAGTGTGGTTAGTGTTAGATTTGAAATCACATTTTAAGAAGAGAAAATGTAGAAATAGGCTGGGTTTATGTCTTGGATATGATCTGGTGACAACTGAAGTAAATTGACAAGGGGCATGGGACTCATGATGGCGGTTCGGGAGAGGAAGCCCAGACAGTTTGCTTTTGGGTAGGTCGAATACAGGTCGTAGCATGTCACTCGAGGATGCAAGAGATTTTGATTTGGAAAAGTCAGGAGTCGGGTAATTGGTTAACGGAGGAGGATTGGAGGGAACGACAGAGGAGGGTGAAAAGACTGAGGGAGGCAGAGGATAGGGTGGAATCTGTTGAAGGGTATGTCGAGAAGGATTGGTGTCAAGTTCAAACAGAGTGAGCTGGACGTCAGTTGGAGTTCTGGAGGTGAAATGGAAGAGGGGGGAAGGTGTGGTGAGGATCCCGAGCCTTGTATCGATGGGTATGACAGAGATAAGTTTGGTCCAGTGGGAGTGAGATCTTTGAAGAGGGTGGATCCAGGCCTTTTGGCTGATGCATGGGTGGTTTCAGTTTGGATGGAAAAGATGGTGGGTGCGGTTGAGTCAGTCAGTGAAGGTAACCTGAAGGGGACTTGTGATGTTTTGTTTGTGTTTCTTCATATCAGAGGGTGCAGGTGCTCTGTGCGACGCAACTTGGGGAGAGACATGTATCTTACTCTACGCTTAGGTACAGGGCACCATTGAAGGGAGTGATTTCTGGGATAGTGTTAAGTGTGGAAGTGGTGGTGTTAAAGATTCCTGGTGTTTGTGACGCTCGCCGTTTGGTGCGACGCAGACCTGGTGGAGCGCGTGGTGAAACAGACCTGGTGGAGCGCGTGGTGAAACAGACCTGGTGGAGCGCGTGGTGAAACAGACCTGGTGGAGCGCGTGGTGAAACAGACCTGGTGGAGCGCGTGGTGAAACAGACCTGGTGGAGCGCGTGGTGAAACAGACCTGGTGGAGCGCGTGGTGAAACAGACCTGGTGGAGCGCGTGGTGAAACAGACCTGGTGGAGCGCGTGGTGAAACAGACCTGGTGGAGCGCGTGGTGAAACAGACCTGGTGGAGCGCGTGGTGAAACAGACCTGGTGGAGCGCGTGGTGAAACAGACCTGGTGGAGCGCGTGGTGAAACAGACCTGGTGGAGCGCGTGGTGAAACAGACCTGGTGGAGCGAGTGGTGAAACAGAAGTGACGCAGTCTGTTCTTTTGAGATTTGATTTAGTCTTTACCTGACAAAGTAATGTTAAGATATGAGTTATGCTGTTAGAGGTTTTGTACCGAATCCTCTGCGGTGTTCTAGGTGTCACGTTTATGGACATGTCGCAGCAGTGTGTAGGAGGGAGATCCCAAGATGTGGGAAGTGTGCAGGAGGACATGGGACAGAGGAATGTGGAGTTTCGGTGGGAAAAGTTGTCAACTGTAGGGGTGCCCATGTTGTTGGGGATCGGAGGTGTCCAGTGTGAGAGAGGCAGGTTGAGGTGTCCAGTGTGAGAGAGGCAGGGTGAGGTGTCCAGGGTCAGAGAGGCAGGTTGAGGTGTCCAGTGTGAGAGAGGCAGGTTGAGGTGGCCAGGGTCAGAGAGGCAGGTTGCGGTGGCCAGGGTCAGAGAGGCAGGTTGAGGTGGCCAGGGTCAGAGAGGCAGGTTGAGGTGGCCAGGGTCAGAGAGGCAGGTTGAGGTGTCCAGTGTGAGAGAGGCAGGTTGAGGTGTCCAGTGTGAGAGAGGCAGGTTGAGGTGGCCAGGGTCAGAGAGGCAGGTTGAGGTGGCCAGGGTCAGAGAGGCAGGATGAGGTGGCCAGGGTCAGAGAGGCAGGTTGAGGTGGCTAGGGTCAGAGAGGCAGGTTGAGGTGGCCAGGGTCAGAGAGGCAGGTTGAGGTGGCCAGGGTCAGAGAGGCAGATTGAGGTGGCCAGGGTCAGAGAGGCAGGTTGAGGTGGCCAGGGTCAGAGAGGCAGGTTGAGGTGGCCAGGGTCAGAGAGGCAGGTCGAGGTGGCCAGGGTCAGAGAGGCAGGGTGAGGTGGCCAGGGTCAGAGAGGCAGGGTGAGGTGGCCAGGGTCAGAGAGGCAGGTTGAGGTGGCCAGGGTCAGAGAGGCAGGTTGAGGTGGCCAGGGTCAGAGAGGCAGGTTGAGGTGGCCAGGGTCAGAGAGGCAGATTGAGGTGGCCAGGGTCAGAGAGGCAGATTGAGGTGGCCAGGGTCAGAGAGGCAGGGTGAGGTGGCCAGGGTCAGAGAGGCAGATTGAGGTGGCCAGGGTCAGAGAGGCAGGTTGAGGTGGCCAGGGTCAGAGAGGCAGATTGAGGTGGCCAGGGTCAGAGAGGCAGATTGAGGTGGCCAGGGTCAGAGAGGCAGATTGAGGTGGCCAGGGTCAGAGAGGCAGGGTGAGGTGGCCAGGGTCAGAGGCAGGTTGTGTTGTATGCTGAGGCAGTGAAGAAGGTAGAGGAGGGTGAGTGACTGAGAGGATCCTTCTGAATAGTAGATTTGTGCCAGAACAGAGGGATAGGCCAATGAGTGATGTATGTTTCAGTAAAGGTTGGCTTCTTAGCGTTCATAGCAGTAGATATCAACTGTACCGCAGAGATGGAACGTAAATCTCAGAAAATAGATGTTGAGGTGGCAGCTGCAGAGAAGTACTTGATGGTAGAGATTTGACTTTAAAAGAGTTACAGCCAGGGCCGGCGTTATGAGCAGCCCTTAGGGGGCCTGGCCTGCCGTACCTCCTTGCCCATCCAAATAAAATATTGAAATATTGATAATTTATTTGACCGAGACGCACTCCAACAGAAAGGTTTAGATTTTTAGGTTTTATTTATTCACATCAAAGAAAAGAGGTGAAAGACAAACTAGAGCAGATTTTTTTTTAAATAAACTGGTAAAAATGGTGTGCAGGTTGGAAGCCCAAAAGGGCTTATATGAAAACCACACCACAAATATAAGTACAAAAAATATAAAAAGTTTGTTCAATATGGTAAACAAAGTATATTAATTATAATTGTACATGATATACTCGGTATACAAGAAAAAGATTAATCAATCTCAGTTAAAGTATCTGAGCGAGAAAAACAGCGCAAATCTGTCAATCAGAGAAAGCATTGTATCTTTGCAGCTTCTGAACAATGAGTTTCCTGAGAGTGGAAGACTCACACAGAGTATCCTGTATGTGGAAAAGGCTATACATCATTGAGTTATCTCAAAGACCACCAGGGAATTCACACTGGAGAGAAACCGTATCTGTGCACTGTTTGCGGCAAAAGCTTCACTTGGAAGGGAGTCCTGACGGAACACATGGCGACTCACACTGGAGAGAATTCACATCAGTGTAACGTTTTCAGCAAACGCTTCAGTCAGAGCGGATACCTGTCACGTCACATGATGACTCACACAGGGGAGAAATCCAAGAAACCATTTAAGTGTTCTGTATGTGGACAACGCTGGATATCATTAAGTCTTCTAAAACGCCACCAGCGAATTCACAACGCAGTGAAACCATACCAGTGCAACGTTTGCAGCAGAAACTTCACTCAGAGCACAGTCCTGACACAACATATGAAGACACACACAGGGGAGAAATCACATCAGTGTAACGTTTGCAGCAGAAGCTTCACTCAGAGCACAGTCCTGACACAACATATGAAGACACGCACAGGGGAGAAGCGATATAAGTGTTCTATATGTGAAAAATGCTTTACAACATTAGGTGATCTGACACACCACAAGCAAGTTCACAATGGAGAGAAAACGTATCGCTACAATGGTTGTGACAAATGCTTCAATCTAAGTAGTTCCCTTAAATCACCCAAGAAGAATATTCACAAGAGGGAGAACCCATAGGTGTCCGATGTGTCAGTCAGAAGATAGAAAGGCTTATTCTAACTGACAACTGTAAGAGAAAAACATAACATGGATTTTGGCCACTGGTCAGCCGGGCTACTAAGCCACAATTTTAACCAGGTCCATAATCTGTGCCAAGCGATATTTGAAAAGATGTTGCTTATTTTGAAGAGAGCAGTCTGTGGATCTGTAAGCAGCAGGAGTCCTTATTGATTATTGGTATAATGAAATAGGATCATTTGAACTGTCTTCTATCTTCATTTAAAGGAAGCTTTAGTCGTTGTTAAAGGACAATGCTCATTGTTCACAAAAATGTCTGATTAAAATGATTAACATTAATCATGTTGAATGATTGTAATTTTGAATAAACTTTATCTTGTTTTTTATTTTACATGGCTATCTGACTAAGACAGCAGGGACGGTATTCATAAAGCCTCTCATGGTGAATTTCCACCTGATACTTACCCCTCACCAGTGTGTCCCCAGTGTTTATGTTAATGTTGGCTCTAGTGTTGATTTGTTTCCATCAGTTCTGTGACAATACAACCTCTGCATCCTCAAGACAATTGCTTTGTGAGAAGGTGTTAATCGTGGAAGGTGTTAATTTATGTTCCCAGTTAGCCAGTGTTATGTAAATGCAGGCTGACAAAGTATCAGTGGCCTGTCCATGGCCCCAAGTCACAGCAGGTCCACTGAGGCCATGGCCCAGAAAGATACTGGAGCCGGTCTGTGGAGTGGAAACACATAAGTCTGAGCCTTTTTGTTGTTGTAAAACACTGTGGGTAAGTCTTAAGTGGAAATGTAGCTTCAGAGTACTGATCTAGGATCAGGTTGTCAAATCTGATCTAATCAAATCTGATCTAGGCTAATCTGATCCTAGATCAGTACTCCCTACTTTGTGACTATGATAATAATACAGGTCCAGGAGAGAGGACTCGTTAAAACAAAGCAAATTATTATACACTGGGTGGTTCGAGTCCTGAATGCTGATTGGCTGACAGCCGTGGTATATACCACACCCCCGTGCCGTATTGCTTTCTCCACCGTTGTTGACGTATATACAGTAGGTCTATGGTTTCTCCACCGTTGTTGACCTAGCTACAGTAGGTCTATGGTTTCTCCACCGTTGTTGACCTAGCTACAGTAGGTCCATGGTTTCTCCACCGTTGTTGACCTAGCTACAGTAGGTCTATGGTTTCTCCACCGTTGTTGACCTAGCTACAGTAGGTCTATGGTTTCACCACAGTTGTTGACCTAGCTACAGTAGGTCTATGGTTTCTCCACCGTTGTTGACGTATATACTGTAGGTCTATGGTTTCTCCACCGTTGTTGACCTAGCTACAGTAGGTCTATGGTTTCACCACCGTTGTTGACCTAGCTACAGTAGGTCTATGGTTTCTCCACCGTTGTTGACCTAGCTACAGTAGGTCTATGGTTTCACCACCGTTGTTGACCTAGCTACAGTAGGTCTATGGTTTCTCCACCGTTGTTGACGTATATACTGTAGGTCTATGGTTTCTCCACCATTGTTGACCTAGCTACAGTAGGTCTATGGTTTCTCCACCGTTGTTGACGTATAAACAGTAGGTCCATGGTTTCTCCACCGTTGTTGACCTAGCTACAGTAGGTCTATGGTTTCTCCACCGTTGTTGACCTAGCTACAGTAGGTCTATGGTTTCTCCACCGTTGTTGACCTAGCTACAGTAGGTCTATGGTTTCTCCACCGTTGTTGACCTAGCTACAGTAGGTCTATACGGTAGAGATGTACTGTACGGTCTCCCAAACCCATTCTCTGTTCAGTGGGGGACTTTCTCTCTGTCATTGGGGCCTTACTTTTTTTATTTGATTAAAGCTCAAATCAAATGTTATCGGTCGCATACACATATTTAAAAGATGCTATTGCGGGTGTAGAGAAATGCTTGTGTTCCTAGCTCCAACAGTGCAGTAATATCTAACAATTCACAAAAATACACACAAATCTAAAAGAATGGAATTAAGAAACAGATAAATATTAGGACGAGCAATGTCAGAGTCCGGAGTATATATATATGTGATGGGATGTATAGACATTATGGACAGTATATGATAGAATATGCAGTATACCTGAAGAATACATTGATATAATAGTATATGTACAGCAAAAGTTCAATAGGATGGCCTTGACTACAATACAGTATATACATATGAAGTGGGTAAAACATTATGTTAACATTATTAAAGTGACCAGTGTTCCATTATTAAAGTGACCGGTGTTCCATTATTAAAGTGACAGGTGTTCCATTATTAAAGTGACCAGTGTTCCATTATTAAAGTGACCAGTGTTCCATTATTAAAGTGACCGGTGTTCCATTATTAAAGTGACCGGTGTTCCATTATTAAAGTGACCAGTGTTCCATTATTAAAGTGACCAGTGTTCCATTATTAAAGTGACCGGTGTTCCATTATTAAAGTGACCAATGTTCCATTATTAAAGTGACCGGTGTTCCATTATTAAAGTGACCGGTGTTCCATTATTAAAGTGACCAGTGTTCCATTATTAAAGTGACTGGTGTTCCATTATTAAAGTGACCAGTGTTCCATTATTAAAGTGACCAGTGTTCCATTATTAAAGTGACCGGTGTTCCATTATTAAAGTGACCAGTGTTCCATTATTAAGGTGACCAGTGTTCCATTATTAAAGTGACCGGTGTTCCATTATTAAAGTGACCGGTGTTCCATTATTAAAGTGACCAGTGATTCCATGTCTATGTACATAGGGCAGGAGCTTCTAAGTTGCATGGTTGAGTAACCGGGTGATAGCCGGCTAGTGACAGTGACTAAGTTCAGGGCAGGGTACTGGGTAGAGGTCGGCTAGTGATGGCTATTTAACAGTCTGATGGCCTTGAGATAGAAGCTGTTTTTCAGTCTCTCGGTCCCAGCTTTGATGCACCTGTACTGACGTCGCCTTCTGGATGATAGCAGGGTGACCAGGCTGTGGCTCGGGTGGTTGTTGTCCTTGATAATCTTTTTGGCCTTCCTGTGACATCGGGTGCTGTAGGTGTCATGGAGGGCAGGCAGTGTGCCCCCGGTGATGGGTTAGGAAGACAGCACCATCCTCTAGAGAGTTCTGGATTACAGGCGGTGCAGTTGCCGTAGCAGGTAATGAAGCTCGACAGGATGCTCTCAATGGTGCATCTGTATACGTTTGTGAGGGTCTTAGGGGCCAAGCTGATTCTCTTCAGCCTCCTGAAGTTTCACATTCATGCACCACAGGAAGAAACTATTAACTTGTGTTTTCTAACAGCTGATTTAGCTAATGCAATTTAAAAACAGTTGTATTTAACTTGAAGCTAGTCAGTTTGGAGGTGGGATGGGCTTTGCAGCTAAGACAGGATGAGAGGGGAGTGTTTATTTTGTAATTAAGATGTAATGGAACCCATTTTGTTAATTAATGACAAAAACATGTAATCTCAATAAAGAAATATACACCTAGACAAAATGAGAATGATGAAACAGATTTGATCTTACTTTCAGTGTTAGTAGATGCACCACTGGAAATAGTGTTTAGAAATGTATTCCTCTCACCTTAGCTTGAATTTCATTGGGTCACCAATGTCACTTACATCACCAACCCGGAAGTTGATTTACCTCAGTATTTTGCACACGATCGGTTGTTTCTTCCTGTACAGTGCTACATTCATGTGATGTAGACAGAGATGTTGTGTTCTTTCCTTTGACCTTGGAACATGTTTTGAAACCCAAATGTAATGCAAATGTAACAATATGAACACATTTGAATCATTGTCCATATTTAGACAATTATTTGTCATGTTTCAATTATAAATACAGATTATTTACACTTTTCTACTCAGGGATGGAATTTAAGGATTTTGGACACTGGCCAGCCAAGCTACTAGACCACAATTTGAACTAGCCCCGGTCCAACATCTGTGCCATGCTATATTTAAAAAGACAAAGGTAACATCTCAGTTACATACTTGTCGTCCTCTCTCCTCATCTCCTCAAAACCCATTGGATGAGAAAGCCAGACGGTCCCTCCCTTCTGACCTTCTCCTCTAATGGTTTTTGAGAAGGAGAGAACACGAGGAGTATGCAATTGAGATCTTACCCAGGTTTCTCTAGCAGTCAGGCTAGTTGGCATGGAGCGAGATACCTGCCAAAAGGTTGAACATACATATCGCTAGGATTGTAAGAAAATCCATACTTTAATTACTATTCTTGTAAAAAAAAACATTTATAAAACAGAAACGTGACATTTCCCCTGTGAACATACAAACACCATGTTACGATTACGGACCAACATTTTAGGCTTGAACAAATCTTGTGTTGCAATTCTGACGTACAATATTACCTTTCAGAGTTTTGGCAGTTTCATCTCTCCAACAAAAGAAATGTACACCAAACGGCCTGTGAGGAGTTCTACACGAAAAAGCAGTTTAGCCTATACGAAGACTACCTAAAACCACTGCAACAGAGTTATTGTAAAGTGTGGGAATAAACTTATGCCAGATTTAGCCTACATTTAATCTCTCCCTTGTTCATTCCAGAGTCCATATGTTCATGACCCGATTCATGTAAAATTATTTGACATTTATATTAACCCCTCTCACAGAATATGCTTTGGCAAAATTTTGAGTGATGATAAATTAATATCAAAATATTCTATAAAGAAAATATTTTGAGTGACAAAGACTCCAGTGGTAATACATAATTAATAGATTCCCCAAACTTCTATTATTATGATTATTACTATATGTTTCATTATCTTGGTAAATACTGGTTATGATTCATTATTCTGGTAGATACTACTGGTTATGATTCATTATTCCTGGTAGATACTACCGGTTATGATTCAATATTCTGGTAGATACTACTGGTTATGATTCATTATTCTGGTAGATACTACTGGTTATGATTCATTATTCTGGTAGATACTACTGGTTATGATTCATTATTCTGGTGGATACTACTGGTTATGATTCATTATTCTGGTAGATACTACTGGTTATGATTCATTATTCTGGTAGATACTACCGGTTATGATTCATTATTCTGGTAGATACTACTGGTTATGATTCATTATTCTGGTAGATACTACTGGTTATGATTCATTATTCTGGTGGATACTACTGGTTATGATTCATTATTCTGGTAGATACTACTGGTTATGATTCATTATTCTGGTGGATACTACTGGTTATGATTCATTATTCCTGGTAGATACTACTGGTTATGATTCATTATTCCTGGTAGATACTACTGGTTATGATTCATTATTCCTGGTAGATACTACTGGTTATGAGCCATTATTCCTGGTAGATACTACTGGTTATGATTCATTATTCCTGGTAGATACTACTGGTTATGATTCATTATTCCTGGTAGATACTACTGGTTATGATTCATTATTCCTGGTAGATACTACTGGTTATGATTCATTATTCTGGTAGATACTACTGGTTATGATTAATTATTCCTGGTAGGTACTACTGGTTATGATTCATTATTCTGGTAGATACTACTGGTTATGATTCATTATTCCTGGTAGATACTACTGGTTATGATTCATTATTCTGGTAGATACTACTGGTTATGATTCATTATTCTGGTAGATACTACTGGTTATGATTCATTATTCCTGGTAGATACTACTGGTTATGATTCATTATTCCTGGTAGATACTACTGGTTATGATTCATTATTCCTGGTAGATACTACTGGTTATGATTCATTATTCCTGGTAGATACTACTGGTTATGATTCATTATTCCTGGTAGATACTACTGGTTATGATTAATTATTCTGGTAGATACTACTGGTTATGATTGCAGACAGAGCCCAGAGAATGGGATGGTGTACTACTGAATGAGTCATATTTTGATAAGGTGAATGCATGGGGATGTCCACGTCACCTAGAGATATGCCCATTTTGTAGAGATACACCCAGCAGACAGAAACTTCACTGTTGTAGGCATAATACAGCTAGTGCTATCTAGACTTGCGCTGGCAAACAAATCTATTACATTAGCTACCTAAATGTGAAGTCAACTGAGGAGTAATAGAGAATGGAGACTTTTAACTTGAAAACGTGCAGGATACCTCTTTCCGGTTTCCCTGACTACCTTTTTTTTTATACTGTGTTACGCTTGTTCTTGCAGCACTCATCACAGGCAGTTGTGTATGTTTTTTTGTTGGTTTGATGAAACTGCCAAAACTCTGAAAAGTATTATTGTACATCATAATTGCAGCACAAGATTTGTTCAAGCCTAAAATGTTGGTCCTTAATCGTAACATGGTGTGTGTATGTTCACAGCAGACATTTCACATCTACGTTTCATGTTTCACTCATGGCTTTTCTTAGGGTCTTAACGATATGTACGTTCAACCTTTTGGCAGGTATCTCGCTTAATATAATAGGTCGTGTCTAGACTTGACAGTTTGTGCAATATTCTGATCATAGAGTTTTGATCGTGGAATTTCCACCAACGTAATAATGAAAAGGTGCCTCGGTCCCAAAACACATGTTTTATGGAGACTTGTGGGAGGAGTGCTGATGACGTCCTCTGTATGCGCTTTCGGTAATTTATTTTATTTCTTTATTTTACCTTTATTTAACTAGGCAAGTCAGTTAAGAACAAATTCTTATTTTCAATGACGGCTTACAGATCTGAACACAGTCAGACCACAAAGCGACTTTTGTGCGTCTAAACCCGTCTTTCAGTGTAATCTTCGTATTTTGATAGCAGAAGTCGCATGTATGTGTCAAGTGTAGACACCCACATGTGACAGGGATTACCTACGCACATGTATTTGTGTAAATAAAACATATCTAATATGCACATATTTGGATTTAAGCGGATTTCCCACTCTTAAAGGGCCACAATAGTAGCAATGACGACGCTGGGGGTGTAAACTGTGCATTTGGAAATTAGAAGTGCTCCTGAATAGAATGGACCCCCCCCCCTTTACTGCGACACAGCATACAGACAATTATGTAAGGTGCAATATGTATGTCCAATATGAAGGAAAAAAACGATTGGATTTAAGCTGATGGGCCGCTCTTTAAGGGCTGCAAAATGAGCAGTGATGCTCCTCAGGGTGTACACTTTGTGGGTTTGGAAAGTAGAAGTGCTCCTGACTAGAATGGAACTCTCTTTTACTTTGACACAATGTTCAGGCAATTATGTATGCTGCAATGAATAATAGAAGTACCCACACAAAAAACATTGTTGACCACTTAATATACACTATCTTATGGAAATACTTTAAATTATTATTTGTATGATAAGTAGTATAACATTTCGATAATTCTGCACATTATCCACCATTTTCTCCATCATTATTAATTGACAAAGTTTGCAGGACAGGACTTTGACCCGGAAGTACTTAGTTATTATTGCGTAATTCATAGAGGTGAATTGCATGTTTTCAGCAGAAAGTGTGGGTCTAATAGGAATATGTAGTTTGAACGTCTGAAATGTTGATTTGTACGTAAAATGTCTAAACTACAGGTGTTGAGTGTGTTTATTACCGAGCGGCTAACAGCAGCGGCTGTGGATATATTTGGTTCGGCGGAGAAGACGTTAGCAGAGTACCAGGAGCGGCTGACAACAGCGGCGGTGGAGATATTTGTTGTGGTAGAAAAGACGGTAGCAGAGGTTCAAGGAGAGAACGACCGTCTACGGGGGCTTCTTCTGGATCATTTTGGAGCAGGTTGGTAGCGACCTCTTACACCAAGTTATCGGATAACAACATATTGTGTTTGTTGAATCACTAGCCGTGGACGTATCGTATTCACTACTAGGTTCAGGTAACTTAAGGTGTTTTGACTTAAAGTTTAGTAGCTAGCGTTAATTATCTAGCCTGGCTGACGCGACTCACGTGAGATCCTATAGGCCTCTGCTGCATTAATGGCAGCTACTGTACACTACGGGCACAGATAGAACAAGGACTTAGCTAGTGATACAAATGTGTATCAAAGGTCATTCTCCGGTAAAATGTTTTACTGAAGTCTTCTAAACAAATATACATCTGTTTTAACGACCTTTTTTCTATCGTCTACACTTGATGCTAATAGCTAATGTTAGCAAACTAACGTTAGCTAAATATTATAGCTAAAAAAGCTTAGCTTGCTGGCAAAGAGCCTGCTAAGGCTAGGTATATAACGTATATACAATCAAATAAATATGTTATTTCAAACCGTTTAACAGTTAACATAATGCATTATACAGTATATATACAAAAGTATGTTGACACCCCTATTTCAACTACACCCGTTGCTGACAGGTGTAAAGTTATAAAGTCGACCACACATCCATGCAATCTCCGTAGACAAACATTGGCAGTAGAATGGCCCGTACTGAAGAGCAGGGTGGGTATAATTTGTGGAACGTTTCAACAGGAATCTGTTTCAAAAACTTCGTAAAGTACAAGGTTGCCAACAAACCCTACCCGTTATCTTATTCTGCCGCTATACAACTTTGTATGCGTTGTTTGTTGGCAACCTTGTTATTTACAACGTTTTTGGAACAGATTCCTGTTGGAACATTCCACAAATTATACCCACCCGAAGAGCACAGTCACTTTAAACATGGCATCGTCATAGGATGCCACCTTTCCAACAAGTCAGTTAGTTACATTTCTGCCCTGCTAGAGCTTCCCCAGTCAATTGTAAATTATGTTAAGTGGAAACGTGCCAGGAGAACGCTACCAGCCCCAATGCATAGTGCCAACTGTACATTTCGGTGGAGGCAGAGTAAAGGTCTGGGGCTGTTCTTCATGGTTCGGGCCAGGCCCCTAGTTCCAGTGAAGGGAAATCTTAATGCTACAGCATACAATGACATTCTAGACGATTCTGTGCTTCCAACTTTTTGGCAACAGTTTGGGGAAGGCCTTTTCCTGTTTCAGCATGAGCGAGGTCCTAAAAGAAATGGTATGTCGATCGGTGTGGAA
Organism: Salvelinus alpinus; assembly: GCF_045679555.1. Taxonomy (NCBI): domain Eukaryota; kingdom Metazoa; phylum Chordata; class Actinopteri; order Salmoniformes; family Salmonidae; genus Salvelinus; species Salvelinus alpinus. The sequence continues at coordinate 36,931,348 of NC_092109.1, read as the reverse complement.
GAACCGGATTGGCCTGCACAGAGCCCTGACCTCAACACCATTAAATACCTTTGGGATGAATTGGAACGCCAACCTCAAGCCAGGCCTAATCGCCCAACATCAGTGCCCGACCTCACGAATGCTCTTGTGGCTGAATGGAAGCAAGTCTCTGCAGCAATGTTCCAACATCTAGTGGAAAGCCTTCCCAGAAGAGTGGAGGCTGTTATAGCAGCAAAGGGGGGACAAACTCCATATTAATGCCCATGGTTTTGGAATGAGACGTTCGACGAGCAGGTGTCCACATACCTTTGGTCATGTAAGGTAGCTATAATATTAGAGTGTTTGGGGTCAAAATTGAAACTGTGGTTCTGGTGTTATACTTTGTATTTCATGTTATAGAGAAGCTTCTCAGGTACACAACACTTTTTCATGAGGTTAGGACGTACCATTGAGCCCCACAGTGGACGTGTTGTAAAACTTAGCAGTCAAACACGGATGTGGTTCCAATCGTTTTTCCACTATTCATTTAATCCAACGTGGGTTTTTAGAAACATTTCAAATAAAGGCTGTGTTTTTGTGTAGGCTTACCCTGTTTAAATTAATTGTGTCAGAATGCACTGCTGTATTAAAGCAATTCAGAACTAACTTGACATGTTCTGTTGCAGATTCAAAGCCAGATTAACTCATTGCAGAATGTATCCATAATCATGAATTAATAAGCATATTTATATGACAAGAATGTGCCTAGTCACCCGTAAATCACGTCAGACACCTGAACTCCAACAATTACTTTGTTTTAAAGAAATCGAAATGGTAAACAATGCATACATATGCCTTTTTATACATAACATCTGAATTTAAGTAAACATTCAATGATTTATTCATCAATGCAACAAACCTGGGATATCGAAGAGCAGCATATGAACTGTTATTACTATCTGAGAGCCCACAGGTTCTTCTGCTTTTCCATTATAGGAATTAGACCAGCTCAAATAACACAATGTAAAACAGCATATAGTGATTTTGGTGGGCGAGTTACACATGGAACAACTGGATGTGTGAGGTAAGGGTTAATAAAATACCAGGTCAACTCCAGCAGAAACACACGTAACAGACTGAAAACAAGGAAGCCGTGCCTAAACACAGCTATATCAACACCCTTCTAGTCAATTTAACAGGTCCATGTTGCTGCTGTCTACTGTGAGCAGCACATTTACCACTGCATTTAGTCTGAACGCCAGAATAAACAGCAGGAGAAGGACCGCATTACACAGGTGAATAAAGTTAGCTAGAACAGTACACCACAAACACATGTTACTGAGTCTAGATGTTATCCAATCAGCAAAATAACAAGTGGAAGAAGCAGCATAGGGAAAATACACAATTACAGTCATTTAAGATGGTGGTTATATTATTAACACATCTTTATGTAAAACTGAAAGTTTATTACATTTTTAAAACAATTTAAGAAATTACCATGCAACTTTTATAGGAACTGAATATGCTAATTAGTACATACGGAATTTTAAAAATCCAGTATGTTAAGCCCATTCATTTAAAGTTGGTCATATTAACATATACTGAGTACACAAAACATTAAGAACACATGCTCATATTAATGTTTGTCATTTCTCAAACTTTCCACCGACACTCACGAATAAGGCCGGCCTTATTGATTGATTTTCTTTGAACAATTCAGGATTATTTTTGACACAAAAAATGATTCACTTCGCCATTGCGTTAGTTCAGATTGAGGTGAATCGAATAAAGAAACTAATTTCATGAAGCTCCCAACAAACAGTTCTTGTGCTGACGTTTCTACCATTTTAGAATTCTCTCATTATTACCATGTCATGTTGTTATTTTGTCTATTCACAAACACAACTTTCTGCAATAGAACCCTATTACTGGCGTTCTAGATTCATTTGAAAGTTGATCATGAAAGATCTGTTTAGACAACCAAGTCGCATTCAAACAAAAAGCGAAATGACCCTCATTCCCTCTCCACCAAGCCAGTGGGTGATCATCTCCTCTGAAGACATCAGTAGGGAGGATGTGAGCTCTGCGCTGGCCCGCTGTTGAACACTGAGTATGACTGTTTGCTTAGCTCTCCCAAGAAGACTGCCCAGTGATGTCTTCTATGGTGAACATGCGCGTACGATCTCAGTTGAAATCGTCCGTAATCACCATTGAAAGGGTCTCGTATCACACTGTAGGCCTACAACATTTGGTTCCAAATCACCAATCAAAGTTATCGGTACCACATGTAACCATACGATTGGTTCATATTGATGTACATATTTACACACAGGGAAATACAATATTGGTAAGATGATTTTCACATTGTAGTCTAATGATTTGACTTTAATCAGTGGTTTGTGGAGGACCCAGGCTGAATTGCTAGGCAACGCAACAACCCCCTGCCCCGGGTAAAAATTAATAGACCATATGAGGTTCGGATGGGACGATGTGTCATTCCAGACAGCGTCTCAATTACCGTGAGACCGGGCACTTATTTGCTTGACAATCACCGGCTGACAATTTCATGACCGCCACAGCCCTAAGCACAGCATAGAGAATTCAGAATGTGAAGTATTTTGAATTGTTATTCAGTATTTTTACTCCTTTCCTTCTCTTCAGACCCCAAGCAGTTAACTCTCCCTGAAGAGGAGGTTCCCCCTAAGCAGCAGCTGCACTGTGAGCAGGAGTGGAGCCCCAGTATGAGGCAGGAGGACCCAGAGCCCACACAGATTACAGAGGAACTCCGGACCAGTCAGGAGGAAGAGCAGCTTCAAAGACTTAGGTCTGCTACCACAGAGGTCATACAGTTGATATTTATTCCTCCCTGTGTGGAAAGTGACTGTGATCAGGACAGCAAAAGGGACTCTCTACCCACCAACACAACTGAACAGACCCAATCAGAATCAGATGAAGAGCACTACAGTATCAGAGTATCAGAACCAACCAGTGACTCTCAGCCCCTCTCTGTACTACATCCAGACTGTTCTGCAGCTCCAAGTGAAATCATTGTAAGTATTGATGAGGAGGAGAGTGACGAACTACCGTCAGGGTCAAAGAGAACCCGGGACAAGAAAGGACAAAGCTCTCAAGTCTGCACTGAAGCCAAGGCAACCAATGAGCAGAAAGCACCATTGAAGTGTCACACAAGCAAGAGGCGATACAAGTGTCCTGTGTGCAGTAAACTGTTTAAGGCACCAGTCAGTTTAAAAGTACATCAGAGAATTCACAAAGCAGAGAAACGACACAGATGTCCTTTGTGTTGTGAAGGCTTTAAATCACTAAATGGTCTACAAAGACACAAAAAAGTTCACACAGGGGAGAAAGAAGGACCACAGCAGTGTTCTTTGTGCAGTGAATCCTTTCTTTGCACAGCTTCTTTAAAAGATCATCAGCGAATTCACACAGGTGAAAAAACATATCTGTGCAAAGAATGTGGCAAATCCTTCAGTGTCAAGACCGACTTCAACAAGCATATGAGCACTACTCACCCAGATGCAAAACCGTACAACTGTCCCGTGTGCAATGAATGTTTCAACACACCAGGCTCTCTGAAAATACATGGGAAAACTCATGGAGTGAATCCATGCATCTGTCCTGTGTGTAATAAATGCTTTAAGAGGCCACGCTACCTAAAGGAACACCAACAGAAGTTTCATGGTAGTGAGAAACCATACACGTGTGCAGTGTGCAGTAAAAGCTTTTATAATGTAAGCCATTATAAAGTACATCAGAGAAATCACACAGGGGAGAAACCCTTCAAGTGTCCTGTGTGTATTAAAAGCTTTACTAGCGCAGGCCTGTTGAAAATACATCAGGTAATTCATACAGGTGAGAAACCACATAAGTGCAAAGAATGTGACAAATGCTTCTACCGCAAGGGACATCTGGTCAAGCATATGAGGACTCACACAGGGGAGAAACCATATTGTTGCCGTGAATGTGAGAAATGCTTTACTCAAAGGTCATCATTAAAAGACCATATGAGGATTCACACAGGGGAGAAGCCGTTTTGTTGCACTGAATGTGAGAAACGCTTCACTCAAAGGGCAACATTAAAAGTGCATATGAAGATTCACACAGGGGAGAAACCATATCAGTGTAAAGAGTGTGACAAATCTTTCAGTCAAAAACATGAATTGAGAAAGCATACGAGAATTCACACAGGGGAGAAATCATACAAGTGCCCTCTTTGTGAAAAATGCTTTAAATCATTGGGTGGTCTGAAACAACACGAGCTGAATCACTCTGGAGAGAAACCATCATATCTCTGCAGCGATTGTGGCAAAAGCTTCCGAACGATGAGTTACCTGAGGGTTCATATGAAGACTCACACAGAGAGCGAACCGGGGAGTCGGACAGAGAGCGAACCGGGGAGTCGGACAGAGAGCGAACCGGGGAGTCGGACAGAGAGCGAACCGGGGAGTCGGACAGAGAGCGAACCAAGAAGTCGGACAGAGAGAGAATTGGGGAGTCACAAAAAGAGAAGACTGCATATGTGTCCTGTATGTGGAAAAGGCTTTGCATATCCAAATGTTCTAAAAATCCACCAGCGAATTCACACTGGGGAGAAACCACATCAATGTCATGTTTGCAACAAAAGATTCATTCAGAAATGTGATCTGACTAGACATATGAGGACACACACAGGGGAGAAACAACGAGAAAATCAATCAGAGAAACAGTTGTATCTTTGCAGTGATTGTGGCAAGTGCTTCCGGGAGAAACGTTATCTGAGAAAGCATATGAGGATTCACACAGAGAGAGATCCGGAAAATAAAACCGAGCGAGAGCTGCATAAGTGTCCTGTTTGTGGAAAAGGCTGTACATCACTGAGTTATCTCAAAGACCACCAGGGAATTCACACTGGAGAGAAACCTTATCTGTGCACTGTTTGCGGCAAAAGCTTCACTTGGAAGGGAGTCCTTAGAGAACACATGAAGACTCACACAGGGGAGAAATCACATCAGTGCCATGTCTGCAGCAAAAGGTTCATTTATAGCAGAAAACTGTCACTTCATATGATGACTCACACAGGGGAGAAGCCATTTAAGTGTTCTGTATGTGGGAAAGGTTTTACATCATCGGGTGATCTGACACGCCACAAGCGAATTCACACTGGAGAGAAACCATATCGCTGCAACGATTGCAACAAATGCTTTAGTCAGATCAGTTCCCTTAAATCACACATGAAGAATATTCACTAAACGGAACACAAGTGTCCATTGTGTAAAATGTCCGTTTGAAGATAAAGGCTTATTCAAACTGACACCTGTAAGTGAACATACCCTCAGGTTTGATAATAACTGAATTATACTGTACTGTAGGCCCTAACTTATGTGCTTTGTCACCTCTGGGTCTGCATGGCAAATGGCTCAGGAAAACACTCCAGGGCCATTCAGCCCTTCCTGACAATTGAAATGTGTGTCAGTGATGCTATTTCCTCCATGTTTGGTATCTCATAAACTTCTGAAGAGAACTTTGATGTTATCTATATGGATGTATGATCTGTGGTAACTTGTATCTGGACAGGGTGAACATTAAACTACTGTATGTTAAGGGATTTTATTGTCCTTAGGAATTCTGCCTTATTTGGTTTCATCCCCCACACAAGCCATTAGACTCTGTTGTGGATATTGGGTCACCTGTGGTTACAGGTCACTGTAACTTGTTATGGTTGGATGGTTTGATAAAGTCACCTTGAAATGTTAGAAAGGGAATGCCTTTTTTCTGCCTCTTCCTCCTGTCCTACGCTCTACAGAAAAGCTATATGAACATGTTTTTCTTGTAGGCTGCTCGGCCTGAGTAGGTCTGTTTTTGGTCATGCTTTGCCTTGTAACTGTAAGATCCCAGCCCCATCAAAAAAAAATTCTTCACACACACCGGATAGGTGCAGTGAAATGTGTTGTTTTACAGGGTCAGCCATAGTAGTACAGCACCCCTGGAGCAAATTAGGGTTAAGTGCCTTGCTCATGGGCAAAGACAGATTTTTCACCTTGTCGGCTCTGGTATTCAAACCAGCGACCTTTTGGTTACTGGCCCAACGCTCTAACCACTAGGCTACCTGCCGCCCTTGTCATATGCCTTGTCACGTTTGTTAATGCTTTATAACTTAAGCTTCATGCCTGTGAATCGTAAACATTTTTACAATGTAGTTAAATCTATTTTCCTTTACAATTTTAATTCTCAGACTTTTCTTGATAGCCTAAGTATATTCTCTATGGAATCAGATAATTCATTAACATAGAAATTGTGAAGTCTTATCACGGGTCGCATGTGAGATATATATCATATGATCAATACTATTTCACTACAGTCCAACATCGTAGCAAACCTATATTATGTAATGGTTGTTACTTTGAAACTTTCAATAAATGTTTTTATTAGCTATTTTGTTTATATATATTTCTGTTTAAGATGGTAACTTCTTTTGGAGTTGCAGGGTTTTTATCTACCCCAGCACTAACATACTTCGGGATGGGAGGGGTTATATTATGAAGAGTGCATGTACAGGTAAGATGTGACGTGTTGCTCGTACACCATGTCACAGTGTTCTATCTGTGAGACCAGCTTCACTTGATGGAATGTAACCATCCCATCTTCACTGCAGCTCAGGACTCATGTTATAAATCACCAACATGTTTGTCTTATGAACTGGATTTCACAATGTGTCTGTGTTGTGTGAATTATAGTATCTGTATGTAGGCTCCTGTCATGTAGAATTATCTGCGTTTCGGTTTACAAATATGTGCTCCTGCACTCCCTCCTTCAGCCACCCATCTACACGTTCATTCATACTCAAACCCCAGAGTAGAACAACAACAATTAAAAACAAACCCCAGAGTCGAACCGTGACTGTTGGACCGTCTTTATTTAAAGGAGGTAGTTTCAACAGGCAGAAATGTAATGGCGGCAGACCACGGTACACTAACCCAGTGCTAATCTTTAAGCCTTCCCCTAGCTCTTACACTAATCTCACTAAAGCTATCCCAAACCTTAACCTAACCCTTGTCCCTAAACTTAAACTAACCAATTTTGACCCCTGATGTTTTTTTGTTTCCCACTTTGTTCAAATATATCAGGAAATGACCCTCTAGTCCACTCCCTGTCTGCTGAACTCTGGGACAGTTTCCTGAACACAGATGAAGTCTTAGACTAGGAGAATCTCTCTTGATCGTCCTACTCTAGGACAAGGTTCTATCTGTCTGGGGAATGTACTGTTTCTTATTAATGACAAATACAAAGAGTACTGTGAGAAATGAATAAAAAGTTCCATTCCACAAACTGCATGAACACAGCTACAAGATATCAGTATACAGTGGAAAGAAAAAGTAGGTGAACCTTTTGGAATTACCTGGACTTCTACATAAATTGGTCATAAAATGTGATAATTTAAGTCTCAACAATAGACAAAAAACAGTCTGCTTAAACTAATAACACACAATTAGATGTTTTCATATCTTTATTGAACACACCGTGTAAACATTGGAAAAAGCTGACTCCTGATTCCAATTAGCTTTTGGAGAAGTCATTAGCCTAGGGGTTGACACTTTTTCCAACCTTCACTGTGAATGTTTAAATTATGTATTCAATATAGACAAAAATACAATAATTTGTGTGTTATTTGTTTAAGCAGACTGTGTTTTGTGACTTAGATGAAGATCTGACCTGTTCTATACAGAAATCCAGATAATTCCAACGGGTTCACGTACTTGCCACTACCTACACACCTATACACACCTATATATCTCTGAAAGAACACTTATAGTACTGTTTCTATGATTGTTTGCAGTGTTAATGATATCACTGAACCGATTCAGAACCATGTTCCCTGTCCTCAGGGGAAATATTTGAACATGAGTGACAAAAAGCAGTCGATTGCATACAGGTTCCAGTAACATGCTTAAAAAAAACGAGTTGTTCCCCTAGGCCTTTGCCTTATCATCAAGCTGTCCCCCCCTAGGCCTATGCCTTATCATCAAGCTGTCGCCCCCTAGGCCTATGCCTTATCATCAAGCTGTCCCCCCCTAGGCCTATGCCTTATCATCAAGCTGTCCCCCCCTAGGCCTATGCCTTATCAAGCTCTCCCCCTCTCTGCCTTATCATCAAGCTGTCCCCCCCTAGGCCTATGCCTTATCATCAAGCTGTCCCCCCCTAGGCCTATGCCTTATCAAGCTATCCCCCTCTCTGCCTTATCATCAAGCTGTCCCCCAGGCCTATGCCTTATCAAGCTGTCCCCCAGGCCTATGCCTTATCATCAAGCTGTCCCCCAGGCCTATGCCTTATCATCAAGCTGTCCCCCCCTAGGCCTATGCCTTATCATCAAGCTGTCCCTCCCTAGGCCTATGCCTTATCAAGCTCTCCCCCTCTCTGCCTTATCATCAAGCTGTCCCCCCCTAGGCCTATGCCTTATCATCAAGCTGTCCCTCCCTAGGCCTATGCCTTATCATCAAGCTGTCCCCCCCTATGCCTTATCATCAAGCTGTCCCCCCCTATGCCTTATCATCAAGCTGTCCCTCCCTATGCCTTATCATCAAGCTGTCCCCCCCTAGGCCTATGCCTTATCATCAAGCTGTCCCTCCCTAGGCCTATGCCTTATCATCAAGCTGTCCCCCCCTATGCCTTATCATCAAGCTGTCCCCCCCTATGCCTTATCATCAAGCTGTCCCCCCCTATGCCTTATCATCAACCTGAGCTAAACGACTACCGCCCCGTAGCACTCACTTCCGTCATCATGAAGTGCTTTGAGAGACTAGTCAAGGACCATATCACCTCCACCCTACCGGACACCCTAGACCCACTCCAATTTGCTTACCGACCCAATAGGTCCACAGACGACGCAATCGCAACCACACTGCCCTAACCCATCTGGACAAGAGGAATACCTATGTGAGAATGCTGTTCATCGACTACAGCTTAGCATTTAACACCATAGTACCCTCCAAACTCGTCATCAAGCTCGAGACCCGGGGTCTCGACCCCGCCCTGTGCAACTGGGTCCTGGACTTCCTGACGGGCCGCCCCCAGGTGGTGAGGTTAGGTAACAACATCTCCACCCCGCTGATCCTCAACACTGGGGCCCCACAAGGGTGCGTTCTGAGCCCTCTCCTGTACTCCCTGTTCACCCACGACTGCGTGGCCATGCACGCCTCCAACTCAATCATCAAGTTTGCGGACGACACTACAGTGGTAGGCTTGATTACCAACAACGACGAGACGGCCTACAGGGAGGAGGTGAGGGCCCTCGGAGTGTGGTGTCAGGAAAATAACCTCACACTCAACGTCAACAAAACAAAGGAGATGATTGTGGACTTCAGGAAACAGCAGAGGGAGCACCCCCCTATCCACATCGACGGGACAGTAGTGGAGAAGGTGGAAAGTTTTAAGTTCCTCGGTGTACACATCACGGACAAACTGAATTGGTCCACCCACACAGACAGCGTTGTGAAGTAGGCGCAGCAGCGCCTCTTCAACCTCAGGAGGCTGAAGAAATTTGGCTTGTCACCAAAAACACTCAAACTTTTACAGATGCATAATCAAGAGCATCCTGTCGGGCTGTATCACCGCCTGGTACGGCAGCTGCTCCGCCCACAACCGCAAGGCTCTACAGAGGGTAGTGAGGTCTGCACAACGCATCACCGGGGGCAAACTACCTGCCCTCCAGGACACCTACACCACCCGATGTCACAGGAAGGCAATAAAGATCATCAAGGACAACAACCACCCAAGCCACTGCCTGTTCACCCCGCTATCATCCAGAAGGCGAGGTCAGTACAGGTGCATCAAAGCAGGGACCGAGAGACTGAAAAACAGCTTCTATCTCAAGGCCATCAGACTGTTAAACAGCCACCACTAACATTTAGTGGCCGCTGCCAACATACTGACTCAACTCCAGCCACTTTAATAATGGGAATTGATGGAAATTATGTCAAAATGTACCACTAGCCACTTTAAACAATGCCACTTAATATAATGTTTACATACCCTACATTACTCATCTCATATGTACATGTATATACTGTACTCTATATCATCTACTGCATCTTGCCATCTTTATGTAATACATGTATCACTAGCCACTTTAAACTATGCCACTTTATGTTTACATACCCTACATTACTCATCTCATATGTATATACTGTACTCTATACCATCTACTGCATCTTGCCTATGCCGTTCTGTACCATCACTCATTCATATATCTTTATGTACATATTCTTTATCCCTTTACACTTGTGTGTATAAGGTAGTAGTTGTGGAATTGTTAGGTTAGATTACTTGTTGGTTATTACTGCATTGTCGGAACTAGAAGCACAAGCATTTCGCTACACTCGCATTAACATCTGCTAACCATGTGTATGTGACAAATAAAATTTGATTTGATTTGTACCCACTTTTCGGTACAGTTTTAACCTCTAACGAGTGTCCCTCCCGGATCCGGGAGCCTCCTCATCAAAAAAGCTGACTAGCATAGCCTAGCCTAACGCGACAGGGATATAATATAATTTCATGAAATCACAAGTCCAATACAGCAAATGAAAGATAAACATCTTGTGAATCCAGCATTCATTTCCGATTTTTAAAATGTTTTACAGCGAAAACACAATATATATTTATATTATCTCACCACAATAGCCAAACACACAACGACATGTTTTCACCATGTTTCCACCGCATAGGTAGCTTTCACAAAACCCACAAATAGAGATAAAATTAATCACTAACCTTGAACAACTTCATCAGATGACAGTCTTATAACATCATGTTATACAATACATTTGTTTTGTTCCAAAATGTGCATATTTGAGGTATAAATCGTAGTTTTACATTGCAGCCACCATCACAAATAGCACCAAAACAGCCAGAATAATTAGAGAGCAACGTGAAATACATAAATACTCATCATAAAACATTTATGAAAAATACATGGTGTACAGCAAATTAAAGATAAACATCTTGTGAATCCAGCCAATATTTCAGATTTTTTTTAAAGTGTTTTACAGCGAAAACACAATATATATTTATATTAGCTCACCACAATAGCCAAACACACAACGCCATTTATTCACCGCCAACATAGCTTTCACAAAACCCAGAAATAGAGATAAAATTAATCACTAACCTTTGGACAACTTCATCAGATGACAGTCTTATAACATCATGTTATACAATACATTTATGTTTTGTTCGAAAATGTGCATATTTAGAGCTACAAATCGTGGTTTTACATTGTGAATACGTAGCCACAATGCACCAAATTGTCCGGAGATATTTTGGACAGTCACCTAATTTAACCAAAGAACTCATCATAAACTTTACTAAAAAAGACATGTTGTACAGCAAATGAAAGATACACTGGTTCTTAATGCAACCGCTGTGTTAGATTTTTTTAAATAACTTTAGTACAACATACAGCATGCAATATTGTGAGACAGCGCCCTACAATTCTCCGCCTTGTTGGAGCCAACATAAAACACAAAAATACGAAATAACATCATAAATATTCTCTTACTTTTGATGATCTTCCATCAGAATGTTGTGCAAGGAGTCCTAGTTCCAGAATAAATCGTTGTTTTGGTTTTAGAATGTCCATTTCTTCTGTCGAATTAACAACTTTGGCTAGCCATGTGATGGGCACATGTCCAAGAAATCGTTGCGCCTGGAACAAAAAATTTCAAAGGTCCCAATAAACGTTGAATAAACTGGTCAAACTCGGTTGAAAAATCCTACTTTATGATGTTTTTCTCGTATCCAATAAAATCAGAGCCGGACCATTTCGTCGTGTATACGTAACGCATTTCAGAAGACCATGTGGAGACTTTTGAAAAAAACATACAGGGCTTGACATTAAAACCACTTTATCCACTTGTCCATCAGACAAGATGACTAAAAGTGTTTGGTGCAACAACAAAAAACTTTACAACAGAATCAGTCAAATTATGCTACCCACTGGCTACTAAGCTTATTCAAACCTGTCTCAAAATACAACACTGCCCCTTTAAGACAAAAAAAAGCTCTACCTAACTTGCTTTTCAAAGATGTCTCGAAATGTGCACTCTTGTCGGAAGCAATCACTCACCTATTGCTGACAACAAATGATCTGTAACTGAGCTAATAACTCACTAACTAGCAAAGGATATGAACGAAATGTACACACGTGGATACATGCAGCTCTCGCGTTGATCTCAAAACAAGCGCATCTACTCACAACCGCACATGTTGTATACACAGTCCAGTTCAAAGTGAATGGCACAGATCCATATATGGCAATGGTGTATTTGCATATAGACCTACTCCAGCTCTGATTGTTTATGCTGCACAGGTCTGTAGAGTACGGGCTGAGTCATGCGTGTCAATGCAATAGAATCCTAGTTCGATGTGTTCTGCCTACAACAAAATCTCTTGCATAGTTTTTGTTTCGTTATGTTGCATTGAAAGTGGCTAACAGTGGCCATGCTGTTATCTGAGTCAAGATCACTTTTTGAGTCAACAAAATGTAAGCCTATGCAACATTAACCAATTAAAAACAGATACACTTTACTCATTAATTACTGCTGCACTGCTTGTTGTAGCGCTGAGTGGAAATAGGAAGAACGTGCATTTTATGGATTATAAAAGTGTTGACAGTGCTGAGTAAGAAATCTCATAAAAACAGCAGCTTTTTGCTGTATTCGCTGACAGTCTCTATCTAGTCATGGTTTTAAATGTTTTGAAATCTCACAGTATCAACTTTGCTGTAGCTTTCTTTTATGCCTGCTACCTTACTGCAGACACAGTAATATGAGCCATCCGATTGTCCTATAGTGCACTTGATTTGCTCTCCGGGCCCGCCCGGAAGGCATAGTTTGGACTTTCAGACACATTAAATGTGACTGAGGGTCCGCCTACATCTGAATCGGGTGCACCTACCACAAAAGAAAAAATAGGAACACAAGGTTTTATTGTTGGATTTTTTACAGAAATGTTTGGCGATTGACTAGGAATGCCTTGGAGATCAACCAGTCGATCGCGAACAACCGGTTGGTGACCAATGCTCTAGAAAGTTGAGTGAAGTTTAATCTGTGCTGATATTTATTGCGCAGGGCAGTCCCTGGTGAGCTGGGGCAACTGCTGGCCCGTCTGCAGCCAACATGCGGACTACACCTGGCTCGCACGCATGTTGATTTTGTTCATCCACACCAGACTCGATCAGGACACGCAGGTTGAAATGTCAAAATGAACTGCTAAACCAACTATATTCATTTGGGGACAGGTCGAAACACATTAAACATTCATGGACATTTAGCTAGCTTGTTTGCTAGCTAGCTAATTTGTCCTGGGATATAAACATTGGGTTGTTATTTTACCTGAAATGCACAAGGAATTTTTACCTATTGAGTCACACAAAATCGTGTGTACTCTACAACGACAATCAAATTTGCCAAAAAAGTTCCCAAACAACCCACCCACCAAAGAAAAGTGTACAAAATTCTATACATTTTGTTGTTGAATTTGCACTCTCAAAATCAATACTTTTTTTTTGTCAATAGAACATCAAATTTGTGTCTATTCTAAGTCCACAACAATGCTTAAACCACAACAATCTGATTGGTTGGGCCCCATGCCAACGCCCCTAGTACAAACAGCCCATGATGATAATTGCTCATCACAAATAGCTTACTAACCAACACTTCGGACCAAACATTTTCAATACCTGGTTCGCATACCCATGGTTGACTTAGTTGGCATGTTACTGGTAGATATCATAAATTGAAATGTCTTTCCTACCCTACCGGCTAACGATGTCATTCTTCTGTTAGTTGCTCCATGACAAAAGCAGTTGAGAGCTGTGCACTCTTGCTGTCTGCAGGTGATATTCCGGTCAAACCAGGCTATGTGTGCGACATGTTTAATATATATACTGAACAAAAATATAAATGCAACAAGTAAAGTGTTGGTTTCATGAGAGCTGAAATAAAAGATCCCCGACACACGAAATGTATTTCTCTCCAATTCTGTGCACAAATTAGTGTACATCCATGTTAGTGAGCATTTCTCCTTTCTAGAAGCCGATTAAACAGCATGATCATTACACAGGTGCACCTTGTGCTGGGGACAATAAAAGGGTCACACAACACAATACCACAGATGTTTTGAGGGAGTGTACAATTGGCATGCTGACTGCAGGAATGTTCACCAGAGCTGTTGCCAGAGAATTTAATGTTAATTTCTCTACAATAAGCCGCCTCCAACATCGTTTTAGAGAATTTGGCAGTACGTACAACTACACTCACAACTGCACACCACGTAACCACACCAGCCTCCACATCCAGCTTCTTCACCTGCGGAATCGTCTAAGACAAGCCACCCGGACAGCTGATGAAACTGAGGAGTATTTCTGTCTGTAATAAAGCCCTTTTGTGGAGAAAAAATTATTCTTATTGGTTGGGTGGGCCCAGGCCCAACCATGGGTGTGCCCCTGCCCAGTCATGTGAAGTCCATATAGATCAGGGCCTAATGAATTTATTTAGATTGACAGATTTTCTTATATGAACTGTAACTGTAAAATTGTTGCGTGTTGCGTTTTTTGTTTTTTTTTCAGTATATTTCATGTGTTTTGTGCAGGCAACTTAGTGCATGATTTCTCTATTGTGCTACATAATTGATAAATTGTATACCTCCACTACTCTACTTATTAATCCAATTTTGTTGAATAGGAAATACATATTTCATATTTGTATCCTCAAAAGTGACTACATCTAAGGACGGCTCATAATAATGGTCGGAACGGAGCGAATGGAATGGCAACAAACACACAGAAACCACGTGTTTGATAACATTCCACCGATTCAGCTCCAGCCCTTACCACGAGCCCATCCTCCCCAGTTAAGGTGCCACCAACCTCCTGTGAGTCACATGCTGCAGCACATTCTTACTTAATTGGAGAAGTGACACAAAGCAGAATAACATACTCAACTCTGAAATCGTCATACTAAAGTCATGGTTGAAAAAACAAGAGAATAATTTATAAGTCTTAGATTTTAAGTTGGGGGGAAAAAACAGCCACATCTTGCACCAGTTGAATGGCAGCAGTGACAGGATTTGTTCGTGTAGGCCTTAGCATTGAGCAATGAGCACCCTCCTGTGGCCACTAGTGTAATTACATTCGTGCTTGGAAGCAGCAGCAACGTCACAGAGAGCGAGAGAGAGAGCAGAGCATTCGAGAGCAGGAGGGAGAACCGTCATAAGCACTCTCCTCAGGGAGGGAGAAACCCAGAGCTGGAGGGCAGGAAATGCTGGAGGAGACCGGGTTGCATCCCATATGGCACCTTATTCCCTATATAGTGCACTACTTTTGACCAGAACCCTTTGGGAATGGGATGCCATTTGAGGATGCGCACAGAGACAGGGGCAGACCAGGGCGAATCTCCCTGTTTGCCAACACAGCCCATGGTCCTGGTTTGTGATTATGGACCCTGGAGGTTTGTGAACACTAACTGACCAACTAAACTGTTTTGTGTGTGTGTGTGTGTTTGTGTGTGAGAGAGAGAGAGAGATACACACAGACAGAGTGAGAGAGACACAGACAGAGAGAGAGAGAGCTATAGAGAGACTCACAGACAGAAAGAGAGCTATAGAAAGACTCACAGACAGAGAGAGAGCTATAGAGAGACTCACAGACAGAGAGAGACAGAGCTATAGAGAGACTCACAGACAGAGAGAGTGAGAGCTATAGAGAGACTCACAGAGAGAGAGAGAGAGAGAGAGCTATAGAGAGACTCACAGACAGAGAGAGAGAGAGAGAGAGAGAGCTATAGAGAGACTCACAGACAGAGAGAGAGAGAGAGAGCGAGAGAGAGCTATAGAGAGACTCACAGACAGAGAGAGAGTGTTGTGCAGTGTTTCTCTCTGTCACTGCTCCAGCAGCATACTTCCCCAGCGCCTGGATACAGACCACACAGACAGGACCAGATTCCCATCGTCAGGACAATGGCCGCCCAGCAGCCAATCAGGGCTCTAGAAGACCTGTCCTGCAAGCTGATTGGCTGCCTGGCCTGAAGCCTGTTGTGGAATGCCCATCCTTAACCCTTTCACTACCACACACATTTCACTGCCTCTTCTCGGCAAACCATCTTTGTCACAAATCTTATTTTCCTTCAGAGCCATATACATATGTAGTTGTCTCCTTTTCCTTATGATGTGATATGCTATACCTATGTCATGATACTGCAGCAAATTCAGGAAGTAGTCCCAACAGGGACTCCAACCTTACCACTGTGTTGGAAAGTCCAACATCTTAGCCATTAGGACCAAACCTCTGGATAAGGTGGCTAGGTGATGTCCTCCTTATGCTACAGTATTATAATGATTGTACATGTAGCCTTCTGTCTATACCCAGTCCTGTTAGATGAGTGTTTGCAAAAAAACAAAAAACAACTGAAATATCACATTTACATACAGTTAAAATCGGAAGTTTACATACACTTAGGTTGGAGTCATTAAAACTTGTTTTTTCAACCACTCCACAACTTTCTTGTTAACAAACTATAGTTTTGGCAAGTCGGTTAGGAAATCTACTTTTTGCATGACATAAGTAATTTTTCCAACGATTGTTTACAGACAGATTATGTCACTTATAATTCACTGTATCACAATTCCAGTAGGTCAGAAGTTTACATACACTAAGTTGACTGTGCCTTTAAACCGCTTGGAAAATTCCGGAAAATGATGTCATGGTTTTAGAAGCTTCTGATAGGCTAATTGACATAATTGAGTCAATTGGAGGTGTACCTGTGGATGTATTTCAAGGCCTACCTTCAAACTCAGTGCCTATTTGCTTGACAAAATTGTAGACCTCCACAAGTCTGGTTCATTCTTGGGAGCAATTTCCAAATGCCGGAAGGTACCACATTCATCTATACAAACAATAGTATGCAAGTATAAACACCATGGGACCACGCACCCGTCATACCGCTCAGGAAGGAGACGCGTTCTGTCTCCTAGAGATGAACGTACTTTGGTGCGAAAAGTGCAAATCAATCCCAGAACAACAGCAAAGGACCTTGTGAAGATGCTGGAGGAAACAGGTACAAAAGTATATGTATCCACAGTAAAACGAGTCCTATATGGACATAACCTGAAAGGCAGCACAGCAAAGAAGAAGCCACTGCTCCAATACCGCCATAATTTGCAACTGCACATGGGGACAAAGATCGTACTTTTTGGAGAAATGTCCTCTGGTCTGATGAAACAAAAATAGAAATGTTTGGCCATAATGACCATCGTTATGTTTGGAGGAAAAAGGGGGAAGCTTGCAAGCTGAAGAACACCATCACAAGCACGGGAGTGGCAGCATCATGTTGTGGGAGTGGTTTGCTGCAGGAGGGACTGGTGCACTTAACAAAATAGATGGCATCATGAGGCAGGAAAATTATGTGGATATATTGAAGGAACATCTCAAGACATCAGTCAGGAAGTTAAAGCTTGGTCGCAAATGGGTCTTCCAAATGGACATTGACCCCAAGCATACCACCAAACGTTGTGGCAAAATGGCTTATGGACAACAAAGTCAAGGTATTGGAGTGGCCATCACAAAGTCCTGACCTCAATCCTATAGAAAATTTGTGGGCAGAATTGAAAAAATGTGTGTGAGCAAGGAGGCTTACAAACCTGATTCAGTTACACCAGCTCTGTCAGGTGGAGTGGGCCAAAATTCACCCAACTTATTGTGGGAAGATTGTGGAAGGCTACCCGAAACGTTTGACCCAAGTTAAACAATTTAAAGGCAATGCTACCAAATACTAATTGAGTGTCTTCTGACCCACTGGGAATGTGATGAAAGAAATAAAAGCTGATATAAATCATTATCTCTACTACTATTCTGACATTTCACATTCTTCAAATAAAGTGGTGATCCTAACTGACCTAAGACAGAGAATTTTTACTTGGATTAAATGTCAGGAATTGTGAAAAACTGAATTTAAATGTATTTGGCTAAAGTGTATGTAAACTTCCAACTTCAACTGTAAGTATTCAGACCCTTTACTCAGTACTATGTTAAAGCACCTTTGACAGTGATTACAGCCTCGAGTATTCTTGGGTATAACGCTACAAGCTTGGCACACCTGTATTTGGGGAGTTTCTCCCATTGCTCTCTGCAGATCCTCTCAAGCTCGGTCAGGTTGGATGGGGAGCATCGCTGCACAGCTATTTTCAGGTCTCTCCAGAGATGTTCGATTGGGTTCAATTCCGGGCTCTGGGTGGGCCACTGAAGAACATTCAGAGACTCGTCCCAGAGCCACTCATGTGTTCTCTTGGCTGTGTGCTTAGAGTCGTTGTCCTGTTGGAAGGTGAACCTTCGCCCAAGTCTGAGGTCCTGAGTGCTTTGGAGCAGATTTTCATCCTTCTGTACTTTGCCCGTTCATCTTTCCCTCTATGCTGACTAGTCTCCCAGTTCCTGCAGCTGAAAAACACCCCCACAGCATGATGCTGCCACCACCATGCTTCACCGTAGGGATGGTGCTAGGTTTCCTCTAGACGTGAAACTTGGCATTCAGGCCAAAGAGTTCAATCTTGCTTTCATCAGACCAGAGCATCTTGTTTCTCATGGACTGAGAGTTCTTTAGGTGCCTTTTGGCAAATTCCAAGCGGGCTGTCATGTGCCTTTTACTGAGTTGTGGCTTCCGTCTGGCCACTCTAGCATAAAGGCCTGATTGGTGGAGTGCTGCAGAGATGGTTGTC
This sequence comes from Salvelinus alpinus, assembly GCF_045679555.1. Lineage (NCBI taxonomy): Eukaryota > Metazoa > Chordata > Actinopteri > Salmoniformes > Salmonidae > Salvelinus > Salvelinus alpinus. The sequence continues at coordinate 36,912,631 of NC_092109.1, read as the reverse complement.
CTTCTGGAAGGTTCTCTCATCTCCACAGAGGAACTCTGGAGCTCTGTCAGAGTGGCCATCGGGTTCTTGGTCACCTCCCTGATCAAGGTTCTTCTCCCCGATTGCTCAGTTAAGCCGGGTGACCAGCTCTAGAAAGAGTCTTGGTGGTTCCAAACTTCTTTCATTTAAGAATGATGGAGGCCACTGTGTTCTTGGGGACCTTCAATGATGGATGATCAGTCAAAACAGGATGCACCTGAGCAAAATTTGGAGTCTCATAGCAAAGGGTCTGAATACTTATGTAAATAAGGTATTCCTATTTTTTATGTTTAATACATTTGCAAACATTTCTAAAACCCTGTTTTCGCTTTGTCATTATGGGGTACTGTGTGTAGATGGATGAGGACATTTTTTTTATTTAATCCATTTGAGAATAAGGCTGTAACGTAACAAAATATGGAAAAAGTCAAAGGGTATATATATATATATATACTCAGCACCTGAACCCACTCAGTATGAATGTTCTTGTCCCAAATGGCACTCTATTCCATATAGAGTGCACTACTTTAGACCAGAGGAAAGTATATTACAAGTATTGTACTTATGTGGGAGTACGGTGCCCTTTGGGACTCATCCTATGTGATGCTGTCTGTCTCTCTCACTGATGTTTTATTTTTCTGTCTCTCTCACTGATGTTTTATTTAGAGTAAAAATCTCACTTTAGTTTGGATTACATACATGATTCATCACTTTAAATGACACTTTGACACTTTTGGGTTCACATTTGAAGGACACATACTATTGACCAAACTGTATATGAAGTATTGGGGGTCAGGTATATGAGATATCTGGAAGTCAGGGATACACATATATATAGGTGACCAGACAGCACCCTGTGTGTGTGTGTGTATGAGAGAGAGAGACTGTCTCTACCTCATGAGTGGCAAACTGACTATTCAAAATAAAAAAGGTTTCAGTCACTATTGGACACTGTATGTGTTTATACATTATAATTGCAGCAGTGCATGCGTCATCCAGATTTTTAGTGAATGCTGAAGCTCAGTCAGGACTATGGGTGTGTGGAGGTTATTTGGGCTATTTGTGGCAAAGACTTAGATCATAATCGGCTAAGGAGCTCAGCAAGACTCAGGACACACACACACACACATGCAATAAAGCATATAGCTATGAACAGGATTGCCAGGAAACCAAACATTGAATTGAGTTTAATTCTACTCAGGCAGAAAGGAGCGTTTGAGGTTAGGAAAGATTCCTCTCATGTCCTCTACAAGACAGAATGCTAAATAAAATGATATTTTAACGTACTGGTTGTCCGTGCGCTTGGTCCTTTTTGGCGGTAAGAATGTGAGACAATATATCCACAGGAAAGTATAATTACATCAACTTTTCAAAGCGCTGGTAATACACTCAGATTTCTATGACCTGAAGCATGCGCAGAACCATGTAAATACGTGCACGAGCTCGGCAAGTATGTGTCTGGTGCATGTATTTTTATACACCAGATGTTGGAAATCGGAAAGCACTATCAGCACTTTGAACAGTTTATGTAATTATACTTTCCTGTATATATATATATTGTCTCACATTCTTACCGCCAAAAGGACCTCACAGACAACCGATAAAGTACTTTAAAATGTAATTTTATTCAACATTCTGGCTCGTTGAGGTCATGAGAGGAAATGTTCCTGATTCAAAAGCTATTTTCTGCCTGACGTAGCATTCAATGCAATTCAACACCGGGTTTCCAGGCAATGAAGAGGTTTGTGTGTGTTTACTTTGAATGTTGAACTAGACTTGAACATTTGATAACATAAAATGAATTATATATTATTTGATAGGTATTCGGAACATGATTGTGAATCTACCCTGACTGTCAACCACCACCAACTTGTGTGCTTTACTCATAACCAACTACGAATTCCCTCTTGTGTCACGCCCCGCCAACTTGGCAACAGGGAGGGAGGATTCAGGGAGGATTCAGATTGCGGATCTTGGCTGGATGTTTCGCAGGGGGATAGCTAGCACGGAGAGAAGGGGACAGTAACTTCAGCACCCACCCGGGGGTAAACAGCGACAAGGCCACCCAAGTGCGGCACACTAATCGTTTTAGTCAGAACTAGGGCTGACTGTCGCGTTTCAGTTTTAACAGTTGTGGATGTTTGTACATATTTTGCCCTATGATTGTCACTGTAGTAAGGAGGTGAATTCTCGCCGCCGCCATCTTTGGAAACTGATTGGGAGGAGTGGAGAACTTCGTTGGCTGACTGGTTTATTACCCAGCTATTGGTAGTTATTTTCAGGGCCTCGACTGGCCTTACTGTACACACATTACACTTGTTTTTCGGTTGACGAAACACAACGAGTCGGCATCGTACAACCTGGAAAAGGCTAGCTAACAAAACTCCAATCTGTGCTCCACCTCCAGACTCGAGTCAGTTTGTTGCGTCCTTCCCTGCCTTGTTGGACATTTGCTCCCGTTATTCTACCTGAACCTGGCCTCTGACAGGTAAGTGTCCGCTGTGCATTCAAGCCAACTTCTGCTGGTGAGAAATGTGTTTATCTGGATAACTTGCCTTCTAGCTAGGCTTCTTAGTTAGCCAACTTGATCAGCTGGTTAGACAACATCATTAATACTGTAGTTAGCTTACGACGTGGATGGTTAATGTTAGCTCGATGACATCCAACTAACGTTAGCTAACTTTAGTCAGAGAGGAATCTTTGCTCTAACGTTTGTGAATTGGGGAATGATAACTAATGGACATGGCTAACTAACTACATGGCTAACTAACTAGCTAACTTTTGATTACCTATGAAGCGAATGTCTCATTTTAACTTGTAAACAATTCAATGGCAGCTAACTGACAAGAAAGATTGTCAAATGCTGGGAAGGACATGGCTAGCTAGTTAACGTTCGTCCAGCGATAAATGCTGGCTTGTAACGTTAGCTATCACGCTAACGTCTGCTGTTTTACTAGCCAGATAGCTAACTAACGAATCCTCTTCTAATGTAGACAGGTAGTTTTGGTGTGACACTCCCTCGTAGTTTTTCTCACTGTTCAACTCAACTGTAAATCATGGCTGAGGCGATCAGAAACACAGCAGCTTCACGACCAATGTCAACCACCCAGTCTAAACTGTGAACTGAAATAGCACTAGTTATGTCCTAACTGTTGCTAGGTTTAATGTTTACAGCCAGCAAACAAGCAGCTTGACAAATCTATTGTCGTTTCGGGTATGTCTTCCTTGTATGCCTGCATTCATTCCTGGCGGTTGCTGGCTTGTTTGTGGGCAGTGACGTGAGTCACATTCCTAATTTCTGTGTTGACATTGCGTAACATTCTTTCTCGGCCTTGACTATGCCTGTTCGCCAGTATTGCACACTCCAAATGGTGACAAACTGTATTTAATGGAAAACAGCTCTAAATAACGATTATGTTGTTTTAATTTGTTAGACAATGGCATCATAAATGTAAGTTGGCAACAACAACCCATCACATCCTTCCTACACATTAAGGTGAAGTGTTGGGAATGACAAAGCAAGAACACTTTTTCCCCGTTAACAATGCACACCTTTTGCATTGATTAACAACATTGCATTCAAACACTTGACTTTCTAGGAGTTTGAATGTACAGTAAGTAGGCTTTATCACATGCGGCGAATACAACAGGTGTAGACCTTACAGTGAAATGCTTACTTACAAGCCCTTAACCAACAATGCAGTTATAAGAAAAATAAGTGTTATGTGAAAAAATAACAAATAATTAAAGAGCAGCAGTGAAATAACAGTAGAGAGGCTATATACAGGGGGTACCGGTACAGAGTCAATGTGTGGGGGCACCGGTTAGTTGAGGTAATTGAGGTAGTATGTACATGTAGGTAGAGTTATTAAAGTAATTATTCATAGATAATAAACAGAGAGTAGCAGCAGTGTAAAAGTGGGGGGGCAATACACATAGTCTGGGTAGCCATTTGATTAGCTGTTCAGGCTTGGGGGTAGAAGCTGTTAGGAAAGCCTTTTGGACCTAGACTTGGCGCTCCGGTACCGCTTGCCGTGCGGTAGCAGAGAGAACAGTCTATGAGAAGGGTGGCTGGAGTCTTTGACAGTTTTTAGAGCTTTCCTCTGACATCGCCTGGTATAGAGGTCCTGGATGGCAGAAAGCTTGGCTCCAGTGATGTACTGGGCCGTACGCACTACCCTCTGTAGTGCCTTGCGGTCGGAGGCCAAGCAGTTGCCATACCAGGCGGTGATGCAACCAGTCAGGATGCTCTCGATGGAGTTTAGCTACGTGGGTAAGTAGCGTCATAGTTTAGCTACGTGGGTAAGTAGCGTCATAGTTTAGCTACGTGGGTAAGTAGCGTCATAGTTTAGCTACGTGGGTAGGTAGCGTCATAGTTTAGCTACGTGGGTAGGTAGCGTCATAGTTGAGCTACGCGGGTAGGTAGCGTCATAGTTGAGCTACGCGGGTAGGTAGCGTCATAGTTGAGCTACGCGGGTAGGTAACGTCATAGTTGAGCTACGCGGGTAGGTAACGTCATAGTTGAGCTACGCGGGTAGGTAGCGTAACAGCCTGTTAATGTTTGTGTTCTACTATGTGTTATAACAGCTTCAGGCCTGGTCACTGTTGCCACACTGACAGTACTATAGTCTAGGATTTATGCATCTCCCAGGAAAAAGGGATCAGAGAGGGAGCAGGGTAAAGCCTGTTCTCTCGGCCTGCCACACAGTACAGTCCACAGGATCAGTGTTGTTATCCTGACTAGAGGTCGACCGATTAATCGGAATGGCCGATTAATTAGGGCCGATTTCAAGTTTTCATAACAATCGGAAATCGGTATTTTTGGACACCGATTTGGCCGATACATTTTTATATGTATATATTTTTTTTTACACCTTTATCTAACTAGGCAAGTCAGTTAAGAACACGTTCTTATTTTCAATGACGGCCTAGGAACGGTCGGTTAACTGCCTTGTTCAGGGGCAGAACGACAGATGTTTACCTTGTCAGCTCGGGGATTCAATCTTGCAACCTTACAGTTAACTAGTCCAACGCTCTAACCACCTGCCTCTCATTGCACTCCACGAGGAGCCTGCCTGTTACGCGAATGCAGTAAGAAGCCAAGGTAAGTTGCTAGCTAGCATTAAACTTATCTTGTAAAAAAACAGTCAATCAATCATAATCACTAGTTAACTACACATGGTTGATGATATTACTAGTTTATCTAGCGTGTCCTGCGTTGCATATAATTGATGTGGTGGCATTCGCGAAAAAGGACTGTCGTTGCTCCAACGTGTACCTAACCATAAACATCAATGCCTTTCATAAAATCAATACACAGAAGTATATATTTTTAAACCTGCATATTTAGCTAAAAGATATTCAGGTTAGCAGGCAATATTAACCAGGTGAAATTGTGTCACTTCTCTTGCGTTCATTACACGCAGAGTCAGGGTATATGCGATAATAATAAACGTTTTGTTTTCGAAATGATCATTTCCGGATTCGACCATATTAATGACCAAAGGCTCGTATTTCTGTGTGTTATGTTATAATTAAGTCTATGTTTTGATATTTGATAGAGCAGTCTGACTGAGCGATGGTAGGCAGCAGCAGGCTCGTAAGCATTCATTCAAACAGCACTTTCGTGCGTTCTGCCAGCAGCTCTTCATTGTGCTTCAAGCATTGCGCTGTTTATGACTTCAAGCCTATCAACTCCCAAAATTAGGCTGGTGTAACAGATGTGAAATGGCTAGCTAGTTAGCGGGATGCGCGCTAATAGCGTTTCAAACCTCACACGCTCTGAGACTTGGGAGTAGTTGTTCCCCTTGCTCTGCATGGGTAACGCTGCTTCGAGGGTGGCTGTTGTCGATGTGTTCCTGGTTCGAGCCCAGGTAGGAGCGAAGAGAGGGACGGAAGCTATACTGTTACACTGGCAATACTAAAGTGCCTATAAGAACATCCAATAGTCAAAGGTATATGAAATACAAATGGTATAGAGAGAAATAGTCCTATAAATACTATATTAACTACAACCTAAAACTTCTTACCTGGGAACATTGAAGACTCATGTTAAAAGGAACCACCAGCTTTCATATGTTCTCATGTTCTGAGCAAGGAACTTAAACATTAGCTTTTTTACATGGCACATATTGCACTTTTACTTTCTTCTCCAAAACTTTGTTTTTGCATTATTTAAACCAAATTGAACATGTTTCATTATTTATTTGAGGCTTAATTGATTTTTATTGATCTATTATATTAAGTTAAAATAAGTGTTCATTCAGTATTGTTGTAATTGTCAGTTTTACAAATAAGTTTAAAAAATCGTCCGATTAATCGGTATCGGCTTTTTTGGACCTCCAATAATCGGTATCGGTGTTGAAAAATCATAATCGGTCGACCTCTAATCCTGACCCCCACCCCAAACTGATTTGGGCTCCCGAGTGGCGCAAGGCACTGCATCTCAGTGCTAGAGGCGTCACTACAGATCCTGGTTCGTTTCCAGGCTGTATCACAACCGGCCGTGATTGGGAGTCCCGTAGGGCGGCGCACAGTTGGCCCAGCGTCGTCTGGTTTAGGGTTTGGCCAGGGTGTCATTGTAAATAAGATTATTTCTTTCTTAACTAACTTGCCTAGTTAAATAAAGGTTAAATAATAAATACATTTCGACCAAACTTTATTCTGACAGTGAGTTAGACGTGAGGAATCCAAAGGAATGGTCAAAAGCCAACCACGGCCCCATGCCAATCCCACCCCAACAACCAGAATACAGTATCACTTCTCAGTATATAGTATCAGTGTCTGATAAGTAGTATGTCATGTGTTCCCAGTGAATTTGGGGATGTTTTTCCCCCCTGTTCATTTAAAGTAATCATTGATACGGCTGTAATGGTACCGAACCATTTGGTACTGGGACCCCGGTTCTATCCGCACTGTGAACCCCACCTACATGTACAGATTACCTCAACTAGCCTGTACCCCTGCACACTGACTCGGTACCGGTGCCCCCTGTATATAGCCTCGTTATTCTGTAACTGTGAACCCCACCTACATGTACAGATTACCTCAACTAGCCTGTACCCCTGCACATTGACTCGGTACCGGTGCCCCCTGTATATAGCCTCGTTATTCTGTAACTGTGAACCCACCTACATGTACAGATTACCTCAACTAGCCTGTACCCCTGCACACTGACTCGGTACCGGTGCCCCCTGTATATAGCCTCGTTATTCTGTAACTGTGAACCCCACCTACATGTACAGATTACCTCAACTAGCCTGTACCCCTGCACACTGACTCGGTACCGGTGCCCCCTGTATATAGCCTCGTTATTCTGTAACTGTGAACCCCACCTACATGTACAGATTACCTCAACTAGCCTGTACCCCTGCACATTGACTCGGTACCGGTGCCCCCTGTATATAGCCTCGTTATTCTGTAACTGTGAACCCACCTACATGTACAGATTACCTCAACTAGCCTGTACCCCTGCACACTGACTCGGTACCGGTGCCCCCTGTATATAGCCTCGTTATTCTGTAACTGTGAACCCCACCTACATGTACAGATTACCTCAACTAGCCTGTACCCCTGCACATTGACTCGGTACCGGTGCCCCCTGTATATAGCCTCGTTATTCTTATTGTGTTACTTTTTATTTAAGCCTACATGGTAAATATTTTCTTCTTCTTGAACTGCACTGTTGGTTAAGGGCTTGTAAGTAAGCATTTCACTGTAAAGTCCACACTTGTTGTATTTGGCGTATGTTGCAAATAAAGTTTGATTTGAATGAATACATCAAATATATATACAGTGGGGAGAACAAGTATTTGATACACTGCCGATTTTGCAGGTTTTCCTACTTACAAAGCATGTAGAGGTCTGTAATTTTTATCATAGGTACACTTCAACTGTGAGAGACGGAATCTAAAACAAAAATCCAGAAAATCACATTGTATGATTTTTAAATAATTAATTTGCATTTTATTGCATGACATAAGTATTTGATCACCTACCAACCAGTAAGAATTCCGACTCTCACAGACCTGTTCGTTTTTCTTTAAGAAGCCCTCCTGTTCTCCACTCATTACCTGTATTAACTGCACCTGTTTGAACTCGTTACCTGTATAAAAGACACCTGTCCACACACAATCAAACAGATTCCAACCTCTCCACAATGGCCAAGACCAGAGAGCTGTGTAAGGACATCAGGGATAAAATTGTAGACCTGCACAAGGCTGGGATGGGCTACAGGACAATAGGCAAGCAGCTTGGTGAGAAGGAAACAACTGTTGGCGCAATTATTAGAAAATGGAAGAAGTTCAAGATGACGGTCAATCACCCTCGGTCTGGGGCTCCATGCAAGATTTCACCTCGTGGGGCATCAATGATCATGAGGAAGGTGAGGGATCAGCCCAGAACTACACGGCAGGACCTGGTCAATGACCTGAAGAGAGCTGGGACCACAGTCTCAAAGAAAACCATTAGTAACACACTACGCCGTCATGGATTAAAATCCTGCAGCGCACGCAAGGTCCCCCTGCTTAAGCCAGTGCATGTCCAGGCCTGTCTGAAGTTTGCCAATGACCATCTGGATGATCCAGAGGAGGAATGGGAGAAGGTCATGTGGTCTGATGAGACAAAAATAGAGCTTTTTGGTCTAACTCCACTCGCCGTGTTTGGAGGAAGAAGAAGTATGAGTACAACCCCAAGAACACCATCCCAACCGTGAAGCATGGAGGTGGAAACATCATTCTTTGGGGATGCTTTTCTGCAAAGGGGACAGGACGACTGCACCGTATTGAGGGGAGGATGGATGGGGCCATGTATCGCGAGATCTTGGCCAACAACCTCCTTCCCTCAGTAAGAGCATTGAAGATGGGTCGTGGCTGGGTCTTCCAGCATGACAACGACACGAAGCACACAGCCATGGCAACTAAGGAGGTGCTCCGTAAGAAGCATCTCAAGGTCCTGGAGTGGCCTAGCCAGTCTCCAGACCTGAACCCAATAGAAAATCTTTGGAGGGAGCTGAAAGTCCGTATTGCCCAGCGACAGCCCCGAAACCTGAAGGATCTGGAGAAGATCTGTAGGGAGGAGTGGGCCAAAATCCCTGCTGCAGTGTGTGCAAACCTAGTCAAGAACTACAGGAAACGTATGATCTCTGTAATTGCAAACAAAGGTTTCTGTACCAAATATTAAGTTCTGCTTTTCTGATGTATCAAATACTTATGTCATGCAATAAAATGCAAATTAATTACTTAAAAATCATACAATGTGATTTTCTGGATTTTTGTTTTAGATTCCGTCTCTCATAGTTGAAGTGTACCTATGATAAAAATTACAGACCTCTACATGCTTTGTAAGTAGGAAAACCTGCAAAATCGGCAGTGTATCAAATACTTGTTCTCCCCACTGTATATATTTTAAATGAAAACACTAGGCCTATAGCCTATGCCAAGGCTGCGTTGTATGCCATTGCTTTGTGAGTAAATCTGAGCTGAAAATACATTGTAGTCTATTCTGTTACCAAATTCATTCAGCCATTTCACGATTTCTTGTGTTTTTATTTAAACATTTTGATAATTTGTGTACTTTTTGACATTTGACTGCATTGTTTGGAGCTAGTAACATACGCATTTCAGGGGCCTCCCGAGTGGCGCAGCGGTCTAAGGCACTGCATTGCAGTGCTAACTGCGTTACTACAGATCCTGGTTTGATACCGGGCTCTGTCGCAGCCGGCCACGACCGGGAGACCCATGACGCGACGCACAATTGGCCCAGCGTTGTCCGGGTTAGGGGAGGATTTGGCTGTCCCGGGATGTCCCATCACACTCTAGCGACTCCTGTGGTGGGCTGGGCGCATGTTCGCTGACACGGTCGACCAGTTGGACGGTGTTTCCTCCGACACATTGGTGCGTCTGGCTTCCGGATTAAGTGGGCAGTGTGTCAAGAAGCAGTGCGGGTGTGTTTCGGAGGACGAGCGGCTCTCGATCTTCGCCTCTCCAGAGTCTGTAGGGGAGTTGCAGTGATGAGACAAGACTGTAACTACCAATTGGATTCCACGAAATTGAGGATAAAAAGGGGTAAAAAAAGAAACATAAGCATTTCCCTGCACCCTATTTAACGTTGCTAAACTGTGTACGACCAATCAACTTTGATTTGACTAGTGATGTGGTAGCATAGTGAGAGTTAGGCTAAACACTGGCTTTATCCTAATGACAGAGGAGCGTGTGTGTGTGTGTGTGTGTGTGTGTGTGTGTGTGTGTGTGTGTGTGTGTGTGTGTGTGTGTGTGTGTGTGTGTGTGTGTGTGTGTGTGTGTGTGTGTGTGTGTGTGTGTGTGTGTGTGTGTGTGTGTGTGTGTGTGTGTGTGTGTGAAGGGGTAAATCCTCATATGTTTGTCTCTACTGTGACTGTGTCCATGGACTGTGTTTTATGCACTGATTCAGGCCAGAACTGCTGTGTTGATTGGTTGACAGCTTCTGCTCTCTTCTCGGCCTACTTTCTCTGTTGACGGGGTGTGAATTATAGTATGTTGATTGGTCAGTTGTCTTTTTACTCTCTGGGTTCATCCTGTACACACTGTAAAACCTATTGTTCTACTTGAGGCAACTATTTTCTATGAGCTTTTTGAATTTCCAACATGAGCGTTTTTAAGAAAATGTATAATATACCTACCTTTTTTTAGTGTTTTACAAGCACTAATATATTAGGTACAGCCTCATTATTTTTGTTGTTGATTTGATCCAACTTCATTTGATAAATTCCAGAAGTGCTGTTATACATTTAGATTGACCTTTCTGATTAGTTACTTTCAGTGAACTTGTCTTAATGTTGAACGTTGTCTGAAGTATTTGATCATTTTCCGTTTCAACCCCCTTCAGCGGGGATTGATGAGTACGGTGCTCATTCCACTAGCAGTAACTGGGGTTAGAACTGTAAGCATTGCCTCTGTCATTGAAAGTGGTGCGCATGACCTTAGTGATGGTGGGAATGGGTCGTGTCAACGTTGAACGTCAATTTGTCCGACGGTTTCGATATGCCTTCATCGTCATCCGTAACACCTCATACCACAACAAACTGCCTAACACTAATGTGGAAATATACTTTTCTTCAAATAGATCCTAATTTTAACTTTTTTTTACGTGATGGCACAAACATTGTTTCATATACCATATACTAAATAATATATGTGTGAAATTTAGATTTTTACAATGGACCATTATCATGCACCTGTCTCAACAGGGTCAGGGGGGAAAATACATGTCATCTCTGCACTTAAATAGCGAATGGAGGACGCTTATCCTGTGGTTCATTTTCCTGCCAGCCAGTTAGGCTATACTACTGTTGTAAAGATAAGCAATGTGCTTAATATTAGGAAAGTTGAAAAATAAATATAATGGGCCTAACCTATAGAAAGCTGATGGGATCCTCCTCTTTTTAATAAAGGCTGTCACTCTGTTTTCTCACGCAATTACATAGCCTATAGAAATGTTGCGCAACATGAGCTCATGGGCTCTCATGAAGTGTTTTGATAAGATTTTCGATTACATTTGCATTGACGTCAGAGTGATTAAAGGGACAATGGAGTACTGAGTACCAGGCAGTTAGCAAGTTTGGTAGACTACTAATGACCAGCAGCAGCATCGGAGCCTAATTACCGTGACTAAACGGTCAGGTGGAATTTGACTGCCTTCATAACTCATGACTGGCGGTAATACGGTCAGCGTAACAGCCCCTGTAGTGCGTACGGCCCATCTCTGGGGCCGAGTTCCCTGCCATCCAGGACCTCTATACCAGGCGGTGTGAGAGGAAGGCCCTAAAAATTGTCATAGACTCCAGCCACTCAAGTCATAGACGGTTCTCGCCTACCGCACGACAGTGCGCCAAAAAGACTGCTAAATAGTTCATCTGGGTAGCTATTTGGTTAACTATTTAACTATCTGCATTGACCCTTTTTGCATTAACTATTTTGACTCATCACATACGCTGCTGTTACTGTTTATTATCTATCCTGTTGCCTAGTCACTTTATTCCTACCTACACTACCGTTCAAAAGTTTGGGGTCTCTTTAGAAATGTCCTTGTTTTTGAAAGAAAAGCACTTTTTAATTTTTTAAATTTAAAATAACATCAAATTGATCAGAAATACAGTGTAGACATTGTTAATGTTGTAAATGACTATTGTAGTTGGAAACGGTTGAGGACTTGTGAGGTGTCTGTTTCTCAAACTAGACACTCTAATGTACTTGTCCTCTTGCTCAGTTGTGCACCGGGGCCTCCCACTCTTTCTATTCTGGTTAGAGCCAGTTTGCGCTGTTCTGTGAAGGAAGTAGTACACAGTGTTGTACGAGATCTTCAGTGTCTTGGAAATTTATCGCATGGAATAGCCTTCATTTCTCAGAACAAGAATAGACTGATGAGTTTCAGAAGTAAGTTATTTTGTTTCTGGCCATTTTGAGCCTGTAATCAAACCCACAAATGCTGATGCTCCAGATACTCAACTAGTCTAAAGAAGGCCAGGTTTATTGCTTCTTTAATCAGAACAACAGTTTTCAGCTGTGCTAACATAATTGCAAAAGGGATTTCTAATGATCAATTAGTCTGTTTTAAAATGATAAACTTGGATTAGCTATAATGGGTTGCTGATAATGGGCCTCTGTACGCCTATGTAGATATTCCATTAAAAATCAGCCATTTCCAGCTACAATAGTCATTTACAACATTAACAATGTCTACACTGTATTTCTGATCAATTTGATGTTTGTGTGTGAATTCAATTTAAGGGCTTTATTGGCATGTTTACATGTTTTTACAAGCTAGTGAAATAGATAATAAACAAATAACTCTCACAGAAGTTCCAAAAAGAATAAAGACATTTCAAATGTCAACACAAAATGTCTCTCTCACACACACACACACACACACACACACACACACACACACACACACACACACACACACACATCCCTCATCCATAATGGTGTGTGTTTTATTGAGAGGTCTGCTGTGGTATTACAGCAGTGGTGATTTGCACATCAGAGGCTGATGTTTCAGTCCCAGAAGAACTTAAAGTGCTCTCACACACACACACACACACACACGCACATACTTATCAATACACTCAATGACACACGCACACACACACACACACACACACTGAATCCCTCACTGAACTCTGACCCCACTTCTCTCTCTCATTAAGGCAATGGCCTAGTTTAAACCTGGATGTTAAATCAATGATCAATCCACATGATGTTTGTGCGTATGCTCGCCCAGGCCAGTAGTTTAAAGATCTACTGGATGGAAAAGTCCAGTGAATTTACCAGAATTCCCAGGTGTAATTTAATGTAGTGAGTTTTGAACATTTTAATGACCAACTCATCATACGCATAGCCATTGGCTTAATCGACTTAATCTACCATAAAAACTTTCCCCTAGCCTCGCAGTCGTTTTAATTCGATAAAATTAAATGACATTTTACTGCATAAGACCACTCCCATAGAATTCTATGGACACTCCCACGCTGTGCACAATAGCCTGGGGATGAGGTTAAGCTGAGTGAGAGGCAATGTTTCTCTAAGCGGAGTAACAAAGCTGTTCCCGTCTCATATTCTTCCTACATACTCTTCCTCTTCCCCCTCCAGGTGCCCATGCTCCGGCCCCTCTGGCTCCTCCCCACTGGCAGATGAGTTGTCACCTGCTCTGGCGTAGACCCAGCTGCGCTCCAACGGCCAACGGCCATAGTCTGCTGGCCCCACCCCCTTTCCCCAACCTGCCGGGAGACAGCAAACTACACTACCCAGCATGCCATCCACTGTGCGGGCGGGCAGTCTGAAGGACCCGGATGTAGCCGAGCTGTTCTTCAAGGAAGACCCTGAGAAACTGTTCTCTGACCTCAGAGAGATAGGTCATGGCAGCTTTGGAGCAGTCTACTTTGTATGTACATACTCAAACATACACATCACACACACACATCACTCAAACATGCAAACACACACACACACCGATTCCTGTGCTGTAATAGTCCTACTGTTCCACCTGTGTTCTCTCTGTGTCTAAGGCCTGTGTGTTTACTCTGTCTGTGTCTTAAGGCCTGTGTGTGTGTGTTCTGTCTGTGTCTTAAGGCCTGTGTGTGTGTGTGTGTGTGTTCGTGTTCTCTGCCTGTTTGTGTGTGTGTGTGTGTGTTCTGTGTCTAAGGCCTGTGTGTGTTCGTGTTCTCTGCCTGTGTGCGTTCTGTCTCTGTCTAAGGTCTCTGTGTGTGTGTGTTCTCTGTGTCTAAGGCCTGTGTGTGTGTGTTCTGTGTCTAAGGCGCGGGATGTGCGAACTACGGAGGTGGTGGCCATCAAGAAGATGTCCTACAGCGGGAAGCAGTCCAACGAGGTGAGACGAATTGCTACACATTCCTCCCTGTTTCTCTTAATAAAGTTTATTTCAACAGGGACAACAGAAACACATCTCAGACGGCACATTTGTTGCGCTGAAATGTTGCGCTGCACCAGATTGAGTTAACACACACACACACACACACACACACACTCTCTCCGATAGAAATATGTGAGCTGAACACATTATCTCCAAGGTCACCCCACGGCTCTCATACACTCTCACTTTCGCCTCGCTCTCCTCGTAATTTCAGATTAGCTGTAATCAGATTACACCTAATCTGTGTACGAAGAAAACCACCCCAATAGACACAGACAGACGGACGGACACCATTCCGTATGTATGTCACGTATGAGAACATACCCTTAATGAAGACCTACAGGGTTCTCTGTATGTTTTGTGTTCATTCAGAGTGATCTGAGTAGTCACTCTGCACCCATCTTATTTCCCCAGGTGTGTTGGTTGAACCAAGAACTCATTTGTAGTTTCACCATGTCTCCACAAAAATATATTAAGTCTTTCTTTATATGGCTTATTCTTATTTTATTTTTTATTTTTTTTTTACACTCTCCCTCCCTCTTTCTCTCACTCTTTCTTTGTTTTTAATGATGCAGCTTCAGGGCCAATACAGGTTTTTTTTTTTTTTTAATAAAACAATATCTCTCTCAGAAATGGCAGGACATCATAAAAGAGGTGAAGTTTCTCCAGAGGATTCAACATCCCAACAGCATAGAGTACAAGGGCTGCTACCTACGAGAAAACACAGCATGGGTAAGACACACACACAGTGGAGTATGAAGGCCTACTACCTATGATACCCAGAAAAACAAACCCTCGCACACATTTTGAGGTTAAAACTCCCACTGAGATGTTTCAGTAACCTTACCTACAGGTGTATATCCATGGACCTGTTTTCTTCCTGGATGTGTTCTGTGTGTCTAGCTGGTGATGGAGTACTGTCTGGGCTCCGCTTCTGATGTTCTAGAAGGTAAAACATTCTAGAAACATTAACCTTCCTTTTTGTGTTGTACTATATCGTGGTCAATTTAGACTGTGTTTGACACAATGTGTCTTTTTACTAATTTTTAGCAAATGTTTTCTAAAATATCCTCTCTCACTCATCCTGTAGTTCATAAAAATCCCCTTCAGGAAATGGAGATCGCTGCCATTACCCACGGTGCTTTGCAGGGGTTGGCCTACCTTCACTCCCACAACATGATTCACAGGTGAGACAGAGGAGCATTCAGGAACAAGATTACACCTACTGACCCAGTGGTGCTTGTCCATATCGAGATTACACCTACTGACCCAGTGGTGATTATCCATATGGAGATTACACCTACTGACCCAGTGGTGCTTGTCCATAATGAGATTACACCTACTGACCCAGTGGTACTTGTCCATATCGAGATTACACCTACTGACCCAGTGGTGCTTGTCCATATCGAGATTACACCTACTGACCCAGTGGTGCTTGTCCATAATGAGATTACACCTACTGACCCAGTGGTACTTGTCCATATCGAGATTACACCTACTGACCCAGTGCTGCTTGTCCATATGGAGATTACACCTACTGACCCAGTGGTGCTTGTCCATAACGAGATTACACCTACTGACCCAGTGGTGATTATCCATATGGAGATTACACCTACTGACCCAGTGGTGCTTGTCCATATCGAGATTACACCTACTGACCCAGTGGTGCTTGTCCATATCGAGATTACACCTACTGACCCAGTGGTACTTGTCCATATCGAGATTACACCTACTGACCCAGTGGTGATTATCCATATCGAGATTACACCTACTGACCCAGTGGTGATTATCCATATCGAGATTACACCTACTGACCCAGTGGTACTTGTCCATATCGAGATTACACCTACTGACCCAGTGGTGATTATCCATATCGAGATTACACCTACTGACCCAGTGGTGATTATCCATATCGAGATTACACCTACTGACCCAGTGGTGCTTGTCCATATCGAGATTACACCTACTGACCCAGTGGTACTTGTCCATAATGAGATTACACCTACTGACCCAGTGGTATTTGTCCATATCGAGATTACACCTACTGACCCAGTGGTGATTATCCATATCGAGATTACACCTACTGACCCAGTGGTACTTGTCCATATCGAGATTACACCTACTGACCCAGTGGTACTTGTCCATATCGAGATTACACCTACTGACCCAGTGGTGCTTGTCCATAATGAGATTAGCATGTGGTCCAAAGTACTGTTTTGAAAATCTTGTTCTCTCCCTCTCCATCCCTCCCCCACCTCTCTCCCTCTCCATCCCTCCCCCACCTCTCTCCCTCTACATCCCTCCCCCACCTCTCTCCCTCTTCATCCCTCCCCCACCTCTCTCCCTCTCCATCCCTCTCCCTCTCCAGAGACATCAAGGCTGGTAACATCCTCCTGACGGAGCCAGGGCAGGTCAAGCTAGCTGACTTTGGCTCTGCCTCCATTGCCTCGCCAGCCAACTCCTTTGTGGGGACTCCATATTGGTGAGGGACAGCAGAGCCCAACAGTCAGCGGGGTCTACCAGGGGGGCAAGCTTTGACCGTGTGATGACAAGTTTTTATTTCTTGACATGCCATCTATAGGGTCTACCTGACATGCCTTCTATAGGGTCTACCTGACATGCCGCCTATAGGGTCTACCTGACATGCCATCTATAGGGTCTACATGACATGCCGCCTATAGGGTCTACCTGACATGCCATCTATAGGGTCTACCTGACATGCCTTCTATAGGGTCTGCCTGACATGCCTTCTATAGGGTCTGCCTGACATGCCTTCTATAGGGTCTGCCTGACATGCCTTCTATAGGGTCTACATGACCTGCCTTCTATAGGTTCTACCTGACATGCCTTCTATAGGGTCTACATGACATGCCTTCTATAGGTTCTACCTGACATGCCTTCTATAGGGTCTGCCTGACATGCCTTCTATAGGGTCTACCTGACATGCCTTCTATAGGGTCTACATGACATGCCTTCTATAGGGTCTACATGACATGCCTTCTATAGGGTCTACCTGACATGCCTTCTATAGGGTCTGCCTGACATGCCTTCTATAGGGTCTACCTGGCATGCCTTCTATAGGGTCTACCTGGCATGCCTTCTATAGGGTCTGCCTGACATGCCTTCTATAGGGTCTGCCTGACATGCCTTCTATAGGGTCTGCCTGACATGCCTTCTATAGGGTCTGCCTGACATGCCTTCTATAGGGTCTGCCTGGCATGCCTTCTATAGGGTCTGCCTGACATGCCTTCTATAGGGTCTGCCTGACATGCCTTCTATAGGGTCTGCCTGACATGCCTTCTATAGGGTCTGCCTGACATGCCTTCTATAGGGTCTGCCTGACATGCCTTCTATAGGGTCTACATGACATGCCTTCTATAGGGTCTACCTGGCATGCCTTCTATAGGGTCTACCTGGCATGCCTTCTATAGGGTCTACCTGGCATGCCTTCTATAGGGTCTACATGACATGCCTTCTATAGGGTCTACCTGGCATGCCTTCTATAGGGTCTACATGACATGCCTTCTATAGGGTCTACCTGACATGCCTTCTATAGGGTCTACATGACATGCCTTCTATAGGGTCTACCTGGCATGCATTCTATAGGGTCTACATGACCTGCCTTCTATAGGGTCTGCATGACATGCCTTCTATAGGGTCTACCTGGCATGCCTTCTATAGGGTCTACCTGACATGCCTTCTATAGGGTCTACCTGGCATGCCTTCTATAGGGTCTACCTGGCATGCCTTCTATAGGGTCTACCTGACATGCCTTCTATAGGGTCTACCTGGCATGCCTTCTATAGGGTCTACATGACATGCCTTCTATAGGGTCTACCTGGCATGCCTTCTATAGGGTCTACCTGTGCCATTATGCACCATCTCTGTTGGCAAAATGTTCAATGATTGTAATTGAGCTCTCTGTCTCTCTCTCTCTCTCCTCTTCCCCTCCTTGCTCTTTCCCCTCCCCCTCTCTCTCCAGGATGGCCCCAGAAGTGATCTTGGCCATGGACGAGGGCCAGTATGACGGGAAGGTGGACGTCTGGTCCCTGGGGATCACCTGTGTAGAACTAGGTAGGTAGATGTGTGTGGGTGCGCATGTGTGTGCGTGGGTGGTTTTCAATTGTTTATATGTGCAACATACTGTGTGTGTGTAAACACTGTCTGTGTATGTGACTAATGTGTGTGTAACTCTTGTATCTTGTGTGCAGCGGAGAGGAAGCCTCCTCTGTTCAATATGAACGCTATGAGTGCCTTATACCACATAGCGCAGAATGAGAGCCCTACGCTGCAGTCCAGCGACTGGTGAGTGTGTTTTACACAGACTATCACACACACAGACACACACACCAGAGTTTCCGTTAGCCGTAAAAAAAAAATTCTGTGCAGATAAATCGAATTTGTACCGGCTAATAGTCTGGGAGCGAAAAGGAATCCCATTGCGGAATAATTATTTTTAGCCTATTCGTTGTTGGAAAACCAGTTGATGTAAATACATTTGACCGGTCATACTTAACAGTTAATGGGTTAATTTGCATAGTTTAGTGGAATTAAATTGGCGTGTGTGTATATTCGTTCTATCTTATCACATGCGGAAAATCTGTCAGACTGTGCTTTTATAAGGCCAGTCCTGTTGAAAAAATAAAATAAAAAGGTTTTGGGCCACGATTTAAAAAGAGCTACTATTTTTATTTCTAAACTGGTAATTGAAATGCGCTTTCCATTCAAATGCATAACGGAAGGCAGGCTTCATCAGCACGTCACACACCACTTTGCAATGACGTGGAGGCAGGGTGCATTTTGAAAACATATACTTAATTGTTGGAAAGCTGAACATTTTACAACATATTATTTTTTACATTTTTATTTAACCTTTATTTAACCAGGTAGGCTAGTTGAGAACAAGTTCTCATTTACAACTGCGACCTGGCCAAGAATAAAGCAAAGCAGTGCGACACAAACAACAACACAGAGTTACATGGAATAAACAAACATACAGTCAATAATACAATAGAGAAAGTCTATATACAGTGTGTGCAAATGAGGTAAGATAAAGGGGGTGAGGCAATAGACAGGCCATAGTGGCGAAATTATTACAGTATGGCAAATTTAACACTGGGGTGATAGATGTGCAGAAGATGAGTGTGCAACTAGCGGTACTGGGGTGCAAAGGAGCAAAATAAATCAAATAAATAACAATATGGTGATGAGGTAGTTGGATGGGCTATTTACGGATTGGCTATGTGCAGGTGCAGTGATATGTGAGCTGCTCTGACAGCTGGTGCTTAAAGCTAGTGAGGGAGATGTGAGTCTCCAGCTTCAGTGATTTTTGCAGTTCGTTCCAGTCATTGGCAGCGGAGAACTGGAAGGAAAGGTGGCCGAAGGAGGAATTGGCTTTGGGGGTGACCAGTGAAATATACCTGCTGGAGCGTGTGCTGCGGGTGGGTGCTGCTATGGTGACCAGTGAGCTGAGATAAGGCGGGCTTTACCTAGCAAAGACTTATAGATGACCTGAAGTCAGTGGTTTTGGCGACGAATATGAAGCGAGGGCCAGCCAACGAGAGCATACAGGTCGCAGTGGTGGGTAGTATATGGGGCTTTGTGACAAAACGGATTGCACTGTGATAGACTGCATCCAATTTGCTGAGTGGAGTGTTGGGGGCTATTTTGTAAATGACATCGCCGAAGTCAAGGATCGATAGGATAGTCAGTTTTACTATGGTATGTTTGGCAGCATGAGTGAAGGATGCTTTGTTGCGAAATATGAAGCCGATTCTAGATTTAATTTTGGATTGGAGATGCTTAATGTGAGTCTGGAAGGAGAGTTTACAGTCTAACCAGACACCTAGGTATTGCAGTTGTCCACATATTCTAGGTCAGAACCGTCCAGAGTAGTGATGCTGGACGGGTGGGTAGGTGTGGTCAGCGATCGGTTGAAGAGCATGCATTTAGTTTTACCTGCATTTAAGAGCAGTTGGAGGCCACGGAAGGAGAGTTGTATGGCATTGAAGCTCGGCTGGAGGTTTGTTAACACAGTGTCCAAAGAAGGGCCAGAAGTATACAGAATGGTGTCGTCTGCGTAGAGGTGGATCAGAGAATCACCAGCAGCAAGAGCGACATCATTGATGTATACAGAGAAAAGAGTTGGCCCGTGGATTGAATCCTGTGGCACCCCCATAGAGACTGCCAGAGGTCCGGACAACAGGCCCTCCGATTTGACACACTGGACTCTGTCAGAGAAGTAGTTGGTGAACCAGGCTAGGCAGTCATTTGATAGACCAAGGCTGTTGAGTCTGCCGATAAGAATATGGTGATTGACAGAGTCAAAAGCCTTGGCCAGGTTGATGAATACAGCTGCACAGTATTGTCTCTTATCGATGGCAGTTATGATATCGTTTAGGACCTTGAGCGTGGCTGAGGTGCACCCGTGACCAGCTCGGAAACCAGATTGCATAGCGGGGAAGGTACGGTGGGATTCGAAATGGTCAGTGATCTGTTTGTAAACTTGGCTTTCAAAGACCTTAGAAAGGCAGGGTAGGATAGATATAGGTCGGTAGCAGTTTGGGTGTAGAGTGTCTCCCCCTTTGAAGAGGGGGATGACCGCGGCAGCTTTCCAATCTTTGGGGATCTCAGACGATACGAAAGAGAGGTTGAACAAGCTAGTAATAGGGGTTGCAACAATTTTGGCGGATAATTTTAGGAAGAGGGTCCAGATTGTCTAGCCCGGCTGATTTGTAGGGGTCAAGATTTTGCAGCTCTTTCAGAACATCAGCTATCTGGATTTGGGTGAAGGAGAAATGGGGGAGGCTTGTGCAAGTTGCAGTGAGGGGTGCAGGGCTGTTGACCGGGGTCAGGGTAGCTAGGTGGAAAGCATGGCCAGCCGTAGAAAAATGCTTATTGAAATTCTCAATTATAGTGGATTTATCGGTGGTGACAGTGTTTCCTAGCCTCAGAGCAGTGGGCAGCTGGGAGGAGGTGCTCTTATTCCCCATGGACTTTACAGTGTCCCAGAACTTTTTGGAGTTTGTGTTAAAGGATGCAAATTTCTGCTTGAAAAAGCTAGCCTTTGCTTTCCTAACTGCCTGTGTATATTGGTTCCTAACTTCCCTGAAAAGTTGCTTATCGCGGGGGCTGTTCGATGCTAATGCAGTACGCCACAGGATGTTTTTGTGCTGGTCAAGGGCAGTCAGGTCTGGAGTGAACCAAGGGCTATATCTGTTCCTGGTTCTACATTTTTTGAATGGTGCATGTTTATGTAAGATGGTGAGGAAAGCACTTTTAAAGAACAACCAAGTGTCTTCTACTGACGGAATGAGGTCAATATCCTTCCAGGATACCCGGGCCAGGTCGATTAGAAAGGCCTGCTCACTGAAGTGTTTTAGGGAGCGTTTGACAGTGATGAGGGGTGGTCGCTTGACCACAGACCCATTACGGACGCAGGCAATGATTGCTGAGATCCTGGTTGAAAACAGCAGAGGTGTATTTGGAGGGCAGGTTGGTTAGGATGATATCAATGAGGGTGCCTGTGTTTACAGATTTGGGGTTGTACTTGGTGGGTTCCTTGATAATTTGTGTGAGATTGAGAGCATCAAGCTTAGATTGAAGGATGGCCGGGGTCACCTAGCAGCACGAGCTCTGAAGATAGATAGGGGGCAATCAATTCGCTGTGCAGGGCACAGCTGGGGGCAGACGGTGGTCAATAGCAAGCAGCAACGGTAAGAGACTTGTTTCTGGAGAGGTGGAATTTTAAAAGTAGAAGCTCAATTGTTTGGGCACAGACCTGGATAATAAGACAGAACTCTGCAGGCTATCCCTGCAGTCGATTGCAACTCTGTTTTTGGTGGTCTTCCTAAACCAGGATTCAGACATGACATCCGGGTTGGCAGAATGTGCTAGGGCAGTGAATAAAACAAACTTAGGGAGGAGGCTTCTAATGTTAACATGCATGAAACCAAGGCTTTTACGGTTACAGAAGTCAACAAATGATAGCGCCTGGGAAATGGGAGTGGAGCTAGGCACTGCAGAGCCTGGATTAACCTCCACATCACCAGAGGAGGAGTAGGATAAGGGTACGGCTAAAGGCTAACAGAACTGGTCGTCTAGTATGTTCAGAACAGAGTAAAAGGAGCAGGTTTCTGAGCACGGTAGAATAGATTCAAGGCATAATATACAGACAAGGGTATGGTAGGATGTGAATACATTGTGGGTAAACCTGTGCATAGAGTGACGATGAAAGAGATATATTGTCTCTAGAAATATCATTTAAACCAGGGGATGTCACCGCATGTGTGGGAGGTGGAACTAAAGTGTTAACTAAGGCGTATTGAGCAGGGCTAGAGGTTCTACAGTGAAATAAGGCAATAATTGCGAACCAAAACAGCAATGGACAAGGCATATTGATGTTAGGGAGAGGCATGCGTAGTCGAGGGATCATAGGAGTCCAGTGAGTGGCTTCAGGCAGCTAGCGGGCCAGGGGCTAGCAAGCTAGCAGAAGGGCCTTCAAGGGACGTCGCGACGGAAGAAAGTCTGTTGTGGCACCCTCGTGCAGTTACGTCGGCAGACGGATCAGCAGGGGTCCGTGTGGTAAACCAGGCCAATTGGCAAAATAGGTATAGTGGCCAAAGAATTTATCCGATGGGCCTCTTAAGCTAACAGTCCAATGTGCTCTAGACAGCTAGCGGGCTGCGGCTAGCAGGCTAGCGGATGGGCATTCAGGGGACGTCGCGACGGAGGAGCCAGTTGAGAGACCCCCTCGGGCGAATCACGCCGGTAGTCCGGTCCAATTGGCAAAATAGGTATTGTAGCCCAAGGAGTGGCTAATGGGCCTCTTCAGCTAGCCGGGAGATGGTCCTAGCAGATCGGCCTAGCGATGGCTAACTGACTACTAGCTAGTAGCCAGTTAGCTGGCTAGCTTTTGATGGTTGTTCCGGTTCATAAGTATACAAAATAGCGGATCCGTACGACATTGGGTGAGGCGGGTTGCAGGAGAGTATGTTCAGTCAATTATCTGATAGACTTGTCTGAAGACAGGCCATTGATAAAGACTTGTCTGAAGACAGGCCATTGATAAAGACTTGTCTGAAGACAGGTCATTGATAAAGACTTGTCTGAAGACAGGCCATTGATAAAGACTTGTCTGAAGACAGGTCATTGATAAAGACTTGTCTGAAGACAGGTCATTGATAAAGACTTGTCTGAAGACAGGCCATTGATAAAGACTTGTCTGAAGACAGGCCATTGATAAAGACTTGTCTAAAGACAGGTCATTGAAACCAGTAAGCTATTTCTCTCGTGTTCTATTGGTTTGTAACTTTCTTTCATTGTCTAGTAGCCAAATTCACAGTAGCCTAACGCCTTGGCGCATGACTAGACTATTACTATACTAGACTATTATGCTGCCCTAATAATGTGAAGAAATAACAGTTTATCAACATTTTAAGCTAAACGGTCTAATATGTTGCATCAGACTCATTGCTTTTGAACGTTTTTTTTAATGTAGCCTAGGCCTACTGGTTGTATGAATTTGTGATCTATTGTCCCACAACTGTCCCAGAGTCTGTTTTGGCTATTTCTTTCTCGACAAGCTGACCAATAGAATAGGTACACTGTTCTACTGTGGGGGATAGTAGATTGACATAGGCGGCACGTCCATAAGGCTTAGGGAAGCTTTCGCTAAGTGAATTGAATTAAATTGCCAAAGTGATATAGCCTAATTAGCCTACTGTCTATACAGAAATAAACACAATCATTCTGAATAGACTACTAAAGCATGATTTGGCCAAAGAGGATCATTTAGCTTCCCCTAGCTGTAAAACATGATTAGTTGTGGATCGTTTTAAATCGCATTGCCTAGAGTCGGGGAAAAGGCAGCGCGTGTGGCAAATACCAAATAAATGATTGCTGAGTTGTGACTGTCAGTGAAAAGTAGAGGGGCCCTGCCAGGCATATCGCTATAGTTGTAAATGAAATCGTGAGAAAACATAGTTTGGAAAACAAATGGCTGTTGTAAAGCAAAGATAATGAAAAGACTTTAACCTGTCTTTATAGTTATCAAAATTCTCAACTTAATTGAGGGAACAACCGTAGGCCTATAGGCTATCTTATTGGCACCAGCAGAGAGCATCGGCCGTATCCCCAGTGAGTGGGCACAGCATGTTCACTCTTTATCATTGTTGGGTCAGTGCCACTTATGTTTGTTTCTGGACAATAATTTCCTCCTCCAGTTTAGATGGACGTCATCTTCTATGTGTCTCCCCTTCTCTGCCGGTTTATATGGACAGCGTTGATTTTTATTGATCTGTTGTCATTGTCAGCAGAGTAGGCTACCGTGTAATTTGTCATTTTAAGAAAAGATTCTGCTGATGTCTCCAGTCATACAAAGTGTAGTAGGATTGTATGAAATGTGTTTTCCCGTGCAAAGAAAGAAGAAACACATCTGATATGGCCTATAGCCCAGGGCTCTGCGCTATACGCCACTCAGCCATGCATTGAACTGTCTTTTTTCAAAACAGTGATTCAGTTGTATTATAAACCTAACTTATGACTAGCCAATCTACTCATCACATTCTGAACAGTAGGCTGTCTTACATAAGTCTCTGCAAATGTGATGACGCATGGAATGCTTTATTTTGAAGGTGCATTTATGGTGAACATTTGCTTCCCCCAAACTTAACTCACACGGCTCGTATGCCTTGGCTAGTGATTTAGCTGTTCGTTACTCATCTTGTTGTCTGAGGAAAAGTAAATGTGGACAGTTCTTCTAACGTCTTCAATGTGAGCGGTAAAGAAGGACACGTCATTGCATCCTCCACTTGCACGTTCTGTTCAGATGAATTACCATGATCAAAATGTGATTTTTGTCATTCTGAGCACCGTGGGTGGACTCCCTAATCAGGGTACAATGCATATGGGGTCCGGTAAATTTCTCAAATATCCGGTGCCACATTTTCATAACGGAAACCCTGAAACACACACCTCAAGGTATTTTCATAAGGTTATAGCATTTTATGTAGTACTATAGCTATCATGGGTTAGGGCTATCACAGGTGATGGATTTTACTTTAATTTAATTGTGGCAATGTTTTTTTTCTCTCTTGCCCTCCCTCCTTCCCTCCTTCCCTCTATGCAGGACGGATTACTTTAGAAACTTTGTTGATTCCTGCCTTCAGAAAATCCCCCAGGATAGACCCAAGTCTGACCATCTACTAAACGTAAGAACACTCAACAACAACAAAAAATTCACATGAAGATTTTAGTTTTTAGGGTTTTTTCACATATAGTCCTCTTTTAAAATAACCAATCTCAGTCCTCTTTAAAGTGAACTAGGGGGGTTAAAAAAAAAAGCTAAATAACTGTTCTCTTTTTATTCACAAAATAGTTTACTTTACCTATTTTGTGGACCGAGTCCTTGTTGCATTCACATCGCTATGTTTAAAAATGAACCAAGATATTCACTTTGGGTTTTTACAAAGTGCAGGACGAGCCATTCCATCAGAATCTGTTCTCGGACAGCTAGATGTATATAAAAAAATATTGAACCTTTATTTAACTAGGCAAGTCAGTTAAGAACTTAAGAACAAATTCTTATTTACAATGACGGCCTACACCGGCCAAACCCAGACAACCCTGGGCTAATTGTGCTCCGCCCTATGGGACTCCCAATCACGGCTGGTTGTGATACAGCCTACTTACATTTTGGAATCTTATAGATTGCATTTGGTTAAAATATGAGACAAAAGTCTTCCGAGTGGCGCAGTGGTCAAAGGCACTGCATCGCAGTGATAGCTGTGCCACTAGAGATTCTGGGTTCGATTCCAGGCTCTGTCGCGACCGGGAGACAAATGGGTCGGTGCACAATCGGCCCAGCATTATGTCCTTGTCCCATCGCGCACTAGCGACTCCTGTGGCGGGCCGGGCGCAGTGCACGCTGACACGGTCGCCAGGTGTACGGTGTTTCCTCCGACACATTGGTGCAGCTGGCTTCCTGGTTAAGTTGGCATTGTGTCAAAAAGCAGTGCGGCTTGGTTGTGTTTTGGAGGACGCACGGCTCTCGACCTTCGCCTCTCCCGAGTCCGTACGGGAGTTACAGCGATGAGACAAGAATGTAACTACCAATTTGGATTCCACGAAATTGGGGAGAAAATTCGGTAAAAAACTACAAATAATAATAATCAATACAAACTATGAGACATAATAAATGTATTCAGAAGATACTATTAACATGTAAATATTATTGGTAACAGAATAATTAGCAGAAGAGTTAACTGCAGATTGAATAGTGAATTTGTACACCCAATATAGGCGACTGCCCCTTTAAGAGCGAGAATAGATGTTGTAACCTATGTTCCCAGCCTATAGATTACTGTCTTCTCTCTATTCAAACCCCTCTATGGAATATACCACTTAACTACTAGCCTATAGATCACATATGGCAAACAAATAATCTGAACAAAAAATTTCACGCATATTTTGGCATTTCTGTGCATTTTTGACAATTGCTAATCAATATCCAACGACGGCCCACATTTTTTTCCTACAAACCTGCACACCATCTTCTCTCTCCTTTGGCACCAATATGAGGGGTTATGGCAGGGGAAACGGTGTAGCAGTAGTCTAGTGTGACGGGTTATGTCAGGGGAAACGGTGTAGCAGTAGTCTAGTGTGACGGGTTATGTCAGGGGAAACGGTGTAGCAGTAGTCTAGTGTGACGGGTTATGTCAGGGGAAACGGTGTTGCAGTAGTCTAGTGTGACGGGTTATGTCAGGGGAAACGGTGTTGCAGTAGTCTAGTGTGAGGGGTTATGGCAGTTGTCTAGTGTGAGGGGTTATGTCAGGGGAAACGGTGTAGCAGTAGTCTAGTGTGACGGGTTATGTCAGGGGAAACGGTGTTGCAGTAGTCTAGTGTGACGGGTTATGGCAGGGGAAACGGTGTAGCAGTAGTCTAGTGTGAGGGGTTATGTCAGGGGAAACAGTGTTGCAGTAGTCTAGTGTGAGGGGTTATGGCAGGGGAAACGGTGTAGCAGTAGTCTAGTGTGAGGGGTTATGGCAGGGGAAACGGTGTAGCAGTAGTCTAGTGTGAGGGGTTATGTCAGGGGAAACGGTGTAGCAGTAGTCTAGTGTGAGGGGTTATGTCAGGGGAAACGGTGTTGCAGTAGTCTAGTGTGAGGGGTTATGTCAGGGGAAACGGTGTAGCAGTAATCTAGTGTGAGGGGTTATGTCAGGGGAAACGGTGTTGCAGTAGTCTAGTGTGAGGGGTTATGTCAGGGGAAACGGTGTAGCAGTAATCTAGTGTGAGGGGTTATGTCAGGGGAAACTGTGTTGCAGTAATGTAGTGTGACGGGTTATGTCAGGGGAAACAGTGTAGCAGTAGTCTAGTGTGTCGTGCAGGAATAATGACAAGCAAACCTGGGAAGCTTTGCATTCACATTACCCTAAAAAAAGGGACCGGACCGCAGAATTCAAGCGAACTGAACTCCGACCACCTCTCGAGATCTCAGTTCGGTTCGTTTCGGGGTTCTTTTGAGAGGTCTCAGTTCCAACCGCACTGAGTACACTAAAATTGTCTGAAAGGCACCAAGTGTGAAAACACCCTAAAAATAATGCTATGTAAATGTCAACTGGTGAACTGAATAGGCCTGAATTAACAAATTAAATTTACCCCGTCCTTCCTCTCCTTCACACTTTCCCTCCCTCCCTCTCATCCCTGTAGCATGCGTTTGTCCAACGAGAGCGTCCAGACTCTGTTCTGATGGATCTGATCCTGAGGACCAAAGAGGCGGTCAGGGAGCTGGACAACCTGCAGTACCGTAAGATGAAGAAGATCCTGTTTCAGGAGGCTCACAACGGACCACAGGCTGAGACACAGGACGGAGACGAGGTGTGTGTGTGGTGGTGAAGAGGATGTGTGTGGGGTAGTTTGCATGTAATCTTCAGTACCAATCAGAGCAGAGGTAGCAGCCAGGGGATGAAACTGAACATACTATCTGACCACTCTCTGTTTTCCTATTTGTGAGGCTGTCTGTCTCCCTGTGTCTGTTTCCCTCCCCCTCTCTCTTTGTCTGTCTGTCTCTCTCTCTCTTGCTGTCTGTCTCTCTCTCTCTTGCTGTCTGTCTCTCTCTCTCACTGTCTGGGTGTCTCTCTCTTTCTCTGTCTGGGTGTGTCTAGGAGGTGGAGCACGGTGCAGGTCGTACAGACACAGTGAACAGTGTGGGCAGTAACCAGTCCATCCCCAGTATGTCTATCAGCTCCCAGAGCAGCTCAGTCAACAGTCTGAATGAAGCAGCACAGGACGACCGCAGTGAACTGGACCTGATGGAGGGAGACCACACGGTCATGTCCAACAGCTCTGTCATACACCTCAAACTGGTGGGGCTACTTCACACTGAAGTGATGATGGCCGAGAAGTCGCTGTTTGGAGGATATATTGGCATGGGTGTTAGGCCCGAGACTAAGCGACAAACACCGGCTTCGAAGGCATTATCACTTTTATACAACGTGTTACCAACATATTCAAATGATTGACATACTTTCATTTAAAAACTTTATTTTGATACATTTATTCATACTATTTCCTCCTTCCGCGAGATATCCAATACCAGTCAAAAGTTTGGACACACCTATTCATTCAATGGTTCTTATTTATTTGTACTATTTTCTACATTGTAGAATAATAGTGAAGACATCAAAACTATGAAATAACACATATGGAATCATGTAGTAACCAAAAAAGTGTTAAACAAATCAAAATATATTTTATATTTGAGGTTCTTCAAAGTAGCCACCCTTTGCCTTGATGACAGCTTTACACGCTCTTGGCATTCTCTCAACCAGCTTCATGAGGTTGTCATCTGGAATGCATTTCAATTAACAGGTGTGCCTTGTTAAAAGTTAATTTGTGGAATTTCTTTCCTTAATATGTTTGAGCCAATCAGTTGTGTTGTGACAAGGTAGGGGTGGTATACAGAAGTCCATATTATGGCAAGAACAGCTCAAATAAGCAAAGAGAAACGCCAGTCCATCATTACTTTAAGACATGAAGGTCAGTCAATCTTGAAAATGTCAAGAACTTTTAAAGTTTCTTCAATTGCAGTCACAAAAACCATCAAGCGCTGTGATGAAACTGGCTCTCATGAGGACCGCCACAGGAAAGGAAGACCCAGAGTTACCTCTGCTGCAGAGGATAAGTTCATTAGAGTTACCAGCCTCAGAAATTGCAGCCCAAATAAATGTTTCAGACACATCTCAACATAAACTGTTCAGAGGAGACTGCGTGAATCAGGCCTTCATGGTCGAATTGCTGCAAAGAAACCACTACTAAAGGACACCAATAAGAAGAAGAGACTGGTTTGGGCCAAGAAACAGAAGCAATGGACATTAGACCAGTGGAAATCTGTCTTTTGGTCTGATGAGTCCAAATGTGAGATTTTTGGTTCCAACCGCCGTGTCTTTGTGAGACGCAGATTAGGTGAACGGATGATCTCTGCATGTGTGGTTCCCACCGTGAAGCATGGAGGAGGAGGTGTGATGGTGTGGGGGTGCTTTGCTGATGATACTGTCTGTGATTTATTTAGAATTCAAGGCACACTTAACCAGCATGGCTACCGCAGCATTCTATAGCGATACGCCATCCCATCTGGTTTGCGCTTAGTGGGACTATCATTTGTTTTTCAACAGGACAATGACCCAAAACACACCTCCAGGCTGTATAAGGGCTATTTGATCAAAAAGGATAGTGATGGAGTGCTGCATCAGATGACCTGGCCTCCACAATCACCCAACCTCAACCCAATTGAGATGGTTTGGGATGAGTTGGACCGCAGAGTGACGGAAAAGCAGCCAAAAAGTGCTCAGCATATGTGGGAACTCCTTCAGGACTGTTGGAAAGGTGTTCAGGGTGAAGCTGTTTGAGAGAATGCCGAGAGTGTGCAAAGCTGTCATCAAGGCAAAGGATGGCTACTTGAAGATTCTAAAATATATTTTGATTTGTTTAACACATGTTTTTGGTTACTACATGATTCCATATGTGTTATTTCATAGTTTTGATGTCTTCACTATTATTCTACAATGTAGAATATAGTAAAAATAAAGAAAAATCCTTGAATGAGTGGGTGTGTCTAAACTTCTGACTGGTACTGTAGTCCCGACACAAATCTAGGTTTGCTACCCAAGCTGGCTGGTCGTTCGTTCTATCGGTTCGGCTGCCAGAGACGCGATCCAGTCGTTAAGTCTTTTTGTTCTGTGTTTATGGACGTGACCCAGTCGTTCGTTCGTAACGTTTTTAATCCCTTGCTAGCTAGCCAACTACGGCTAACTTAGTCACAGTCAAACAGTGCAGCCAGAATAACAGCAGCCAGAATAACAGCAGCAGTGCAGCCAGAATAACAGCAGCAGTGCAGTAAGAATAACAGCAGCAGTGCAGTCAGAATAACAGCAGCAGTGCAGTCAGAATAACAGCAGCAGTACAGTCAGAATAACAGCAGCAGTGCAGTCAGAATAACAGCAGCAGTACAGTCAGAATAACAGCAGCAGTGCAGTCAGAATAAGTAGCTGCATTTGCATTTGTTTCAGCTGTTGTCTCGTGACATTTATTTGGAGACATCCATAACAATGTGCTAATGATGCGCGATTTCACCTGGCACAGAAAATGTGCTCTCTCGTCAGGACAGTGTTGTTCAGAGAAGCTATCCAACAACACAGCTAACACAATCACTAAAAACTGAAGCTGGGAAGACTGCTAACTATCTGCATTTCGTTTAGTTTTACCTGTTTTCTATTGACATTTCTTTGTATATGTCCATAAAAATAATGCTGATTTCGACTAGCTGAGAAAAGCTGCCTGTCTATCTCATCCCGACTCCCAACACATTCATTACTATGGGACAGCTGGGGATGGAATTTCAACAGTGAAGCCATGTTGCAAATGTCAGAGAGACAGACAGCAAGGTTTATACAAATCTCCGCTGTTGAAAACTAAATGTTAGTCTAAAAGAAATCTGAGATGATGGCCAGATGCTTTTTATAGTGGAGATGAAGATTATAAATTGCCTGGCTGGGCTGATGAGACAGTGGATTAAGCAGTCCGATGCAACGGAGTAAATAGGCATTTTAATATCGTAGATTTAGCCGGTAGTACCTTGTGGAATAGACACCAGCTGGAATGCGGTTTTAACCAATCAGCGTCCAGGATTAGACCCACCCGTTGTATAAACTGCTATACATACCATACACACACACCACTTTACACACCTTGATACACACACCGTTTTACACACTGCTATATTATATATTATATATATATACACACACACTCTGCATGTACACATGATGATGATGATGAAAATGATGTTGATAATGATGACAATGCCTTGGCCAGGAGGAAGAGGAGGGTTACCATGGTGACCCAGAGTTGCAGGGCCATCCCACAGAGCCCCCGGCCGCTCAACCCCCAAGGAAACACTACAGAGAACGCAACAGAGAACACTTCGCTACCATACGCACTGCCTCCCTGGTGAGAACACACACCTACATACTGCCTCACTGGTGAGAACACACACCTACACACTGACTCACTGGTGAGAACACACACACACACTGACTCACTGGTGAGAACACACACCTACACACACTGACTCACTGGTGAGAACACACACCTACACGCACTGCCTCACTGGTGAGAACACCCACCTTACACGCACTGCCTCACTGGTGAGAACACACACCAACACACTGCCTCACTGGTGAGAACACACACCTACATACACTGCCTCACTGGTGAGAACACACACCTACATACACTGCCTCACTGGTGAGAACACACACCTACACACTGCCTCACTGGTGAGAAAACACACCTACACACACTGCCTCACTGGTGAGAAAACACACCTACACACACTGCCTCACTGGTGAGAACACACAACCTACACACACTGCCTCACTGGTGAGAACACACAACCTACACACACTGCCTCACTGGTGAGAACACACAACCTACACACACTGCCTCACTGGTGAGAACACACACCTACACACACTGCCTCACTGGTGAGAACACACACCTACACACTGCCTCACTGGTGAGAACACACACCTACACACTGCCTCACTGGTGAGAACACACACCTACACACACTGCCTCACTGGTGAGAACACACACCTACACACACTGCCTCACTGGTGAGAAAACACACACCTACACACACTGCCTCACTGGTGAGAATACACACCTACACACACTGCCTCACTGGGGAGACATCTCTCTTTTATTCTGTTATTTTATCTCTTTTTTGAAACTCTTTCTCTAAATTCCAAAAACCACTCAAGTCCTTCGACAGGTGACACTATAGCAGAGACTATTATCACAACAGTAAGTTAACAGAACTCTCTCTCTCTCTACCTTTCTCTCTCTTTCTCTCCCCCCCAGGTGACTCGTGAGATGCAGGACCACGAGCAGGACAGTGAGCTGAGGGAGCAGATGTCTGGTTATAAGAGGATGAGGCGGCAGCACCAGAAGCATCTGATGTGTCTGGAGAACAAGCTGAAGGCTGAGATGGATGAGCATCGGCTCCGTCTGGACAAAGAGCTGGAGAGCCAGAGGAACAGCTTCGCCCAGGAGATAGAGAAACTGGTGAAGAGACACCAGGCTGCTATGGAGAAAGATGTACGGAGATAAGAGACACACACACACACACAGAGATAAATATATATATATATATATATATATATATACACACACACACACACACACACACACACACACACACACACACACACACACACACACACACACACACACACAGAGGCGCAGAGAGACGCACACAAATTATGTGTATAATGGCTTGATGGCTGACTGTTTTGAAGCCACTGCCAGCCATTTTTGTGCTCCCCGTCATTGTAAAACAGATTTTAGAAGCTATAGAAGTGCCTTGATCAATGTCTACTTTCGTTTTTTGCCCAGTATACTTTATTACAGTGACCTTAATGCATCCGTTTACGCAATCCAGGGTTTATACTGTATACTTCATTAATACATACACACACACGGAGACAGAGAGATAGATACACACACGGAGACAGACCTAAACACACGGAGACAGAGAGATAGATACACACACGGAGACAGACCTCACACACGGAGACAGAGAGATAGATACACACACGGAGACAGACCTAAACACACGGAGACAGAGAGATAGATACACACACGGAGACAGACCTCACACACGGAGACAGAGAGATAGATACACACACGGAGACAGACCTAAACACACGGAGACAGAGAGATAGATACACACACGGAGACAGACCTAAACACACGGAGACAGAGAGATAGATACACACACGGAGACAGAGAGATAGATACACACACACACACCATCGTTCAAAAGTTTGTGGTCAATTAGAAATTTCCTTATTTTTGAAAGAAAAGCTAACTTTTTTTTGTCCATTAAAATAACATCAAATTGATCAGAAATACAGTGTAGACATTGTTAATGTTGTAAATGACTATTGTCGCTGGAAATGGCAGATTTTTATTGGAATATCTACATAGGTGTAAAGAGGCCCGTTTATCAGCAACCATCACTCCTGTGTTCCAATGGCACGTTGTGTTAGTTAATCCAAGTTTATCATTTTAAAAGGCTAATTGATCATTAGAAAAACCTTTTGCAATTACATAAGCACAGCTGAAAACTGTTGTTCTGATTAAAGAAGCAATAAAACTGGCCTTCTTCAGACTAGTTGAATATCTGGAGCATCAGCATTTGTGGGTTCGATTACAGGCTTAAAATGGCCAGAAACATAGGCCTTTATTCTGAAACTCGTCAGTCTATTCTTGTTCTGAGAAAGGAAGGCTATTCCATGCGATAAATTGCCAAGACACTGAAGATCTCATACAACGCTGTGTACTACTCCCTTCACAGAACAGCGCAAACTGGCTCTAACCAGAATAGAAAGAGTGGGAGGCCCTTTTGCACAACTGAGCAAGAGGACAAGTACATCAGTGTCTAGTTTGAGAAACAGACGCCTCACAAGTCCTCAACTGGCAGCTTCATTAAATAGTACCCGCAAACACCAGTCTCAACATCAACAGTGAAGAGGCAACTTGGGGATGCTGGCCTTCTAGGCAGAAAAAGCCATATCTCAGACTGGCCAATAAAAAGAAAAGATTGAGATGGGCAAAGGAACACAGACATTGGACAGAGGAACTCCGCCTAGAAGGCCAGCATCCCGGAGTCGCCTCTTCACTGTTAATGTTGAGACTGGAATAATGTGTCCCTGACCAAAGGTGGTGTCAAAATCAAAAGTAACAGTCAGTATCTGGTGTGGCCACCAGCTGCATTAAGTACTGCAGTGCTTCTCCTCCTCATGGACTGCACCAGATTTACCAGTTCTTGCTGTGAGATGTTACCCCACTCTTCCACCAAGGCACCTGCAAGTTCCCGGAAATTTCTGGGGGGAATGGCCCTCACCCTCCGATCCAACAGGTCCCAGACGTGCTCAATGGGATTGAGATCCGGCCTCTTCATTGGCCATGGCAGAACACTGACATTCCTGTCTTACGGGAAATCACACAGAGAACAAGCTGGTGTCATTGTCATGTCAGGGTGAGCCTGCAGGAAGGGTACCACATGAGGGAGGAGGATGTCTTCCCTGTAACGCACAGCGTTGAGATTGCCTGCAATGACAACAAGCTCAGTCCGATGATGCTGTGACACACCGCCCCAGACCATGATGGACTCTCCACCTCCAAATCGATCCCTTTCATGAGTACAGGCCTCGGTGTAACGCTCATTCCTTCGACGATAAACGCGAACACAACCATCACCCCTGGTGAAACAAAACCACTACTTGTCAGTGAAGAGCACTTTTTGACAGTCCTGTCTGGTCCAGTCGCCCATAGGTGACGTTATTGCTGGTGATGTCTGATGAGGACCTGCCCTTCAACAGGCCTACAAGCTCTCAGTCCAGCCTCTCTCAGCCTATTGCGGACAGTCTGAACACTGATGGAGGGATTGTCCGTTCCTGGTGTAGCCGGGCAGTTGTTGTTGCCATCCTGTACCTGTCCCGCAGGTGTGATGTTCGGATGTACTGATCCTGTGCAGGTGTTGTTACCCGTGGTTTGCCACTGCGAGGACGATCAGCTGTCCGCCCTGTCTCCGTGTAGCGCTGTCTTAGGCGTTTCACAATACGGACATACAATTTATGCCATTTATTGCCCTGGGCACATCTGCAGTCCTCATGCCTCGTTGCAACATGCCTAAGGCACGTTCACGCAGATGAGCAGGGACCCTGGGCATCTTTCTTTTGGTGTTTTTCAGAGTCAGTAGAAAGGCCTCTTTAGTGTCGTAAGTTTGCATAACTGTGACCTTAATTGCCTAGCGTCTGTAAGCTGTTAGTGTCTTAGCGACCGTTCCACAGGTGCATGTTCATTCATTGTTTATGGTTCATTGAACAAGCATGGGAAACAGTGTTTACACTCTTTACAATGAAGATCTGTGAAGTTATTTGGATTTTTACGAATTATCTTTGAAAGACAGGGTCCTGAAAAAGGGATGTTTCTTTTTTTGCTGAGTTTATTTTCTACATTATAGATTAATAGTGAAGACATCAACTATGAAATAACACATATGGAATAATTTAGTAACCAAAAAAGTGTTAAACAAATCCAAATATATTTTATATTTGAGATTCTTCAAATAGCCACTTTTTGCCTTGTAATTATTATTATTATTTTTCATCTTTTTTTTAACAAGGTAGGCCAGTTGAGAACAAGTTCTCATTTACAACCGCAACCTGGCCAAGATAATACAAAGCAGTGCGACAAAAACAACACAGAGTTACACATAAACAACCGTACAGTCAATAACACAATAGAAAATTCTATGTAGTGTGTGCAAATGTAGAAGATTAGGGAGGTAAGGCAATAAACAGGCCATAGAGGTGAAATAATTACAATTTATCATTAACACTGGAGTGATAGATGTGCAGATATAGCTACTGGGGTGCAAAAGAGCAAGAAGATAAATAACAATATGGGGATGAGGTAGTCTATATTATAATGGACCTATATACAGTATCTATATTATAATGGACCTATATACAGTATCTATATTATAATGGACCTATATACAGTATCTATATTATAATGGACCTATATACAGTATCTATATTATAATGGACCTATATACAGTATCTATATTATAATGGACCTATATACAGTATCTATATTATAATGGACCTATATACAGTATCTATATTATAATGGACCTATATACAGTATCTATATTATAATGGACCTATATACAGTATCTATATTATAATGGACCTATATACAGTATCTATATTATAATGGACCTATATACAGTATCTATATTATAATGGACCTATATACAGTATCTATATTATAATGGACCTATATACAGTATCTATATTATAATGGACCTATATACAGTATCTATATTATAATGGACCTATATACAGTATCTATATTATAATGGACCTATATACAGTATCTATATTATAATGGACCTATATACAGTATCTATATTATAATGGACCTATATACAGTATCTATATTATAATGGACCTATATACAGTATCTATATTATAATGGACCTATATACAGTATCTATATTATAATGGACCTATATACAGTATCTATATTATAATGGACCTATATACAGTGTCTATATTATAATGGACCTATATACAGTGTCTATATTATAATGGACCTATATACAGTGTCTATATTATAATGGACCTATATACAGTGTCTATATTATAATGGACCTATATACAGTATCTATATTATAATGGACCTATATACAGTATTTATATTATAATGGACCTATATACAGTATCTATATTATAATGGACCTATATACAGTATCTATATTATAATGGACCTATATACAGTATCTATATTATAATGGACCTATATACAGTATCTATATTATAATGGACCTATATACAGTACCTATATATTTTTTAAATTACTGTCCTTTTTCTGGCCTGCAAATTGGTTGATTGAATTTCTAAATCCTGATTTGGACCATCAGTCTTCTCTGCTA
This sequence comes from Salvelinus alpinus, assembly GCF_045679555.1. Taxonomy (NCBI): domain Eukaryota; kingdom Metazoa; phylum Chordata; class Actinopteri; order Salmoniformes; family Salmonidae; genus Salvelinus; species Salvelinus alpinus. Next base: position 36,875,142 of record NC_092109.1, on the reverse strand, counting down.
TACTCTCCCCACACAGAGGACAATGAGAACTTCATACATTGCAACTCCTGTTCATGCGGTTTTCTCTCTTTTGTGTGTTTGTGTGTGTGTGTGTGTGCGGGCTCACAGGCAAAGACATTTAACAATGATGAGAAGAAGTTCCAGCAGCACATTCAGGTCCAGCAGAAGAAAGAACTCAGCAGCTTCCTGGAGTCTCAGAAACGAGAGTACAAACTTCGCAAGGAGCAGCTTAAAGAGGTACAAACACACAGTGCATTCGGAAACTATTCAGACCCTTTCTCGTTTTCCACAAATATCTATCAATCTACACAAAATACCCCATAATGACAAAGCGAAAACAGGTTTTTAGAAATGTTTGCAGAAAATACCTTATTTACGTACAGTTGAAGTCGGAAGTTTACATACACTTAGGTTGGAGTCATTAAAACTTGTTTTTCAACCATTCCACAACTTTCTTGTTAACAAACTATAGTTTTGGCAAGTCGGTTAGGACATCTACTTTGTGCATGACACAAGTAATTTTTCCAACAATTGTTTACAGACAGATTATGTCACTTATAATTCACTGTATCACAATTCCAGTGGGCCAGAAGTTTACATACACGAGGTTGACTGTGCCTTTAAACAGGTTGGAACATTCTAGAAAATGATGTCATGGCTTTAGAAGCTTCTGATAGGCTAATTGACATAATTTGAGTCAATTGGAGGAGTACCTGTGGATGCATTTCAAGGCCTACCTTCAAACGCAGTGCCTCTTTGCTTGACATCATGGGAAAATCAATAGAAAGTCCACATTTTTTTTGTGGACCTCCACAAGTCTGGTTCATCCTTGGGAGCAATTTCCAAATGCCAGAAGGTACCACATTCATCTGTACAAACAATAGTACGCAAGTACAAACACCATGGGACCACGCAGCCATCTTTCCATTCAGGAAGGAGACTCGTTCTGTCTCCTAGAGATGAACGTACTTTGGTGCGAAAAGTGCAAATCAATCCCAGAACACCAGCAAAGGACCTTGTGAAGATGCTGGAGGAAACAGGTACAAACGTATCTATATCCACAGTAAAACGAGTCCTATATCGACATAACCTGAAAGGCCGCTCAGCAAGGAAGAAGCCACTGCTCCAAAACCGCCATTAAAAAAGCCTGACTACAGTTTGCAACTGCACATGGGGACAAAGATTAGACTTTGTGGAGAAATGGGCTCTGGTCTGACGAAACAAAACAAGAACTGTTTGGCCATAATGACCATCATTATGTTTGGAGGAAAAAGGGGGACGCTTGCAACCCGAAGAACACCATCCCAACCATGAAGCACGGGGGAGGCAGCATCATGTTGTGACGGTGCTTTGCTGCAGGAGGGACTGGTGTACTTCACAAAATAGATGGCATCATGAGGCAGGAAAATCATGTGGATATATTGAAGCAACATCTCAAAACATCTGTCAGGAAGTTAAAGCTTGGTCGCAAATGGGTCTTCCAAATGGACAATGACCCCAAGCATACTTCCAAAGTTGTGGCAAAATGGCTTAAGGACAACAAAGTCAAGGTATTGGAGTGGCCATCACAAAGCCCTGACCTCAATCCCATAGAAAATGTGTGGGCAGAACTGAAAAGGCATGTGCGAGCAAGGAGGCCTGCAAACCTGACTCAGTTAAATCAGCTCTGTCAGGAGGAATGGGCCAAAATTCACCCAACTTATTATGGGAAGCTTGTGGAAGGCTACCCGAAACATTTAACCCAATTTAAACAATTTTAAAGGCTATACTACCAAATACTAATTGACTGTATGTAAACGTCTGACCCACTGGGAATGTGCTGAAATAAATTATTCTCTCTGCTGTTATTCTGACATTTCACATTCTTAAAATAAAGTGGTGATCCTAACTGACCTAAGACAGGGAATTTTTACTAGGATTAAATGTCACGAATTGTGAAAAACAACTGAGTTTAAATGTATTTGGGTAAGGTGTATGTAAGCTTCTGACTTCAACTGTAAGTATTCAGACCCTTTGCTATGAGAGTTGATGCATCCTGTTTCCATTGATCATCCTTGATGTTTCTACAACTTAAATTCAAGTGATTGGACATGATTTGGAAAGACACACACCTGTCTATATATGGTTGTTGACAGTGCATGTCAAAGAAAAAAACCAAACCATAAGGTCGAAGGAATTCTCCGTAGAGCTCCGAGACAGGGTTATGTCGAGGCACAGATCTGGGGAAGCGTACCAAAAAATGTCTGCAGCATTCAAGGTCCCCAAGAACACAGTGGCCTCCATTATTCTTAAATGTATTAAGTTTGGAACCACCATGACTTTTCCTTTTGCTGGCCGCGCAACCAAACTGAGCTGTCAGAGGAGAAGCTTGAGAGGATCTGCAAAGAAGAATGGAAGATACTCCCCAAATACAGGAGTGCCAAGCTTGTAGCGTCATACCCAAGAAGACTCCAGGCTGTAATTGCTGTCAAAGGCACTTCAACAAAGTACTGAGTATAGGGTCTGAATAATTATGTAAATGTAATATTTTGCTTTCTCATTTTGCGTGAGATTGTCGATTGATGAAAAAACTAACATTTAATCAATTTTAGAATTAGGCTGTAATGTAACAAAGTATAAAAGTCAAGGGATCTGAATATATATATATATATATATACACACACACACACACACACACACACACAGGTAACGCTGCTTCGTGGGTGAACAGGGACAGGCACTACTTGGCGCCCCTCGTTCGAGCCCAGAGAGGGACAGGAACAGGGATGGAAGCAGCACTGTTACATTGACGCTGTTGACCCGGATCACTCAGTTGGGCTATGCCCGGCTGCTGGGGTTGCTGCGGAGACCAGATCAAATGAGGGTGAGTTTAGCCGATAAGGAACGGGTAGCTGTTAGTGATATGGAACGGGTAGCTGTTTGTGATATGGAACAGCTAGCTAGGACGCTGTTACTGCGTGGTAGACTAGTAGTGTCCATCTTTGACGTCAACCAATCTAGACCTAGAAGTAGTTCTGAAGGACCATGGCTTCAGTAGCAGTCTGGGTAATGGTCCATTGATATTGGAGGGATGCGGGCCAAATTTAAGCACCAGAGCTTCTATGTAAATTACAGCTTGGAGCAGTCTAGTCGTGAGGGACCGTCCTTCCAAAATCTTGTCTTGACTATTGGAAGTCCGAGGAACTTCAGTATTTGGATTTTGCGATTTGAATGGGAATGCTGACATTCAACGCTCGCAATTGATTGGCTCTGAGTAGAAATGTGGTTTTCCCTCAGGAGAGGCATTTCCTTTTCCCCATCCCGCACAACCTTTTAGTAGCCTGTGTCATCTGTTGCAAATCAGAATCACAAACTGTTAGGAGCTCTACCAGTGTAAATATGTGATTGGTTTGCTAAGTGGCAACTTATTGCAACTAGTTTCCATCTAGACCCCACCCCTTTTTATCTTCTTCCTGAAGAGAGCTTCACCAGTCTGAGGCTGGGAGCAGTTGGACTGCACATCTGATTACTTTTAAGTAGTTTTTATATATATTTGTTTTATTTAAACCATAATTTAACTATGCAATATATTTATATATCAACTTAAAAGGATAGTTCACACAAACTACAGAATGACTTTGGTTTCCTTACCCTGTAAGCAGTCTATGAACAAGGTATGTCAGCAATCCAAAACCAAAGCTGTTGTACTCGTCCATGTACAAGTTTACAGGGTAAGGATTTTATTTTGTAATTTAGCACTGCTTTTTAGGTGATGTGGTGATGGGTTTAGAGGGTCCCTGGTTCAAGCGCACGCAAACACACGCACACACACACACAATGTGGAACAGGACCTGGTACGAGAGGTGTACACACACACACACTCACTTCTCTCTGTCCTGTAGGAGTTGAATGAGAACCAGTCAACGCCTAAGAAGGAGAAGCAGGAGTGGCTGTCCAAGCAGAAGGAGAACATCCAGCACTTCCAGGTACAGTACAAGTTACATCAACGCAAATTACTGGTTAGTCGAGGTAATTTGTAGATGTAAGTAGGGGTAAAGTGACTATGCATAGATAATAAACAGCAAGTAGCAGCAGTGTAAGAACAAAAGGGGGGGTCAATGCAAACAGTCCGAGTGGCCATTTGATTAATTGTTCAGCGGTCTTATGGCTTGGGGGTAATTGGCGCTCCGGTACCACTTGCCGTGCGGTCGCAAAGAGAATAGTCTATGACTTGTTTGACTGGTGTCTTTGACAATTATTTGGGCCTTCCTCTGACACCGCCTAGTATATAGGTCCTGGATTGTAGGAAGCTTGTCCCCAGTGATGTACTGGGCCGTACACACTACCCTCTGTAGCGCCTTACGGTCGGATGCTTAGCAGTTGCCATACCAGTCGGGGATGCAAGCGGTCAGGATGCTCTCGATGGTGCAGCTGTATGACTTCTTGATGCCAAATCTTTTCAGTCTCCTGAGAGGGAAAAGGTGTTGTCGTGCGCTTTTCACAACTGTCTTGGTCTGTTTGGACCATGATAGTTCATTGGTGATGTGAACACCAGGGAACTTGAAACTCTTAATACGCTCCACTACAGCCCTATCGATGTGGATGGGCGTGTGCTCGGCCCTCCGTTTCTTGTAGTCCACGATCAGCTCCTTTTTTAGGACCCTGTCTTTCAAAGATAATTGGTAAAAATACAAATAACTTCACAGATCTTCATTGTAAAGGGTTTAAACACTGTTTCCCATGCTTGTTCAATGAACCATAAACAATGAATGAACATGCACCTGTGGAACGGTCGCTAAGACACTAACAGCTTACAGACGGAAGGCAATTTAGGTCACAGTTATGAAAACTTAGAACACTGAAGAGGCCTTTCAACTGACTCTGAGATACACCAAAAGAAAGATGCCCAGGGTCCCTGCTCATCTGCGTGAACGCGCCTTAGCAAAAGGCATATATATATATATATATAATATTAGTACCATTGTGGAATAATATGGAAGTCGTTGGCACTTCGAGATAACACATATGGAATCATGTAACCAAAAAGGTGTTAAACAAGTCAATATATTTTATATGTGATATTCTTCAAAGTAGCCACCTTTTGCCTTGCACACTCTTGGAACCTTTTTTACTATGCAAGGAGGCATGAGGACTGCAGATGTGGCCGGGCAATAAATTGCAATGTCCGTACTGTGAGACGCTTAACCTGTCTCTCCCACATTCCACTGAAAAGGAAGAGCGGCAAATTCAAAAAAAATTTTTTTTTAAATATTTAACTTTCACACATTAACAAGTCCAATACAGCATTTGAAAGATAAACATCTTGTGAATTCAGCCAACATGTCCGATTTTTAAAATGTTTTACAGAGAAAACACCACATATACTTATGTTAGCTCACCACCAAATACAAAAGACAGACAGACAGTTTTTCACAGCAACGGTAGCATGCAGGTAGCATGCACAAGCCAACCTAACTAACCTAGAACCAACCTAAATAACCTAGAAAAAACTACCTCAGATGACAGTCCTATAACATGTTACACAATAAATCTATGTTTTGTTCGAAAAATGTGCATATTTTAGCTATAAATCAGTTTTACATTACTGCTACCATCATAGCTACCATCATAGCTACAGTCAGAAATCGCATGGGAGTAGCCAGAGTAAATACAGACACCAACGTCAACTACCTAATTACTCATCATAAAACATTTCAGAAAAATATATGGTGGATAGCTAATGAAAGACAAAGATCTTGCGAATACAGCCAATATTTCCGATTTTTGAAGTGTTTTACAGCGAAAACACAATATATCGTTATATTAGCTTACTACAATAGCTAACACACAGCAGCATTGATTCTAGTCAAACGCTAGCGATAGCACAGTTCGACAGATATATGAAATAGTATCCCAAATTGGGTCCTTATCTTTGTTGATCTTCCATCAGAATGTTCTCCAAGGGGTCCTTTGTTCAGAACCGTCTTTATTTGGAACCAGAACGAACGATTTCCCTCTTGAATTAGCAAGCACACTGGCCGTGCTGTGCTAACCTCTCCGTCTTGACAAAATTCTTGCGTCGCATCACGTCTAAAGTCCAGAATACATTTCAATAATATAATTAAACTATATTGAAAAAACATACTTTAGGATGATATTGTGACATGTATCAAATAAAATCAAAGCCAGAGATCATATTCACCTATAACGACGGTTTTCCAGGAGGCTACTCCTGATCCAACTTCGCGCCTTCCAAAAAAAATAGTGCGCACTTCTCACTCCAAGAGGTTGTATACAATCCCTGAACGAGATAATCAAGTCATTTCTGCTCTCACTTCCGCATGACACCCAGGGGAAGGTGTATGACGTGTTTCTACAGTCATAAATGACATGCCCTTTTATAGACAAGCTCTTGAAGAGAGACTTTGCTTTTGGAAATCTCACTTCCGGATAGGAAATGGTCTGTAAAAAGAGTTCTGTTTCACTTAGAGAAATAATTCAAACGGTTTTAGAAACTAGAGAGTGTTTTCTATCCAATAGTAGTAATAATATTTATTTTTATTTATTTTTATTTAACCTTTATTTAACCAGGTAGGCAAATTGAGAACACGTTCTCATTTACAATTGCGACCTGGCCAAGATAAAGCAAAGCAGTTCGACACATACAACAACACATAGTTACACATGGAGTAAAACAACATATAGTCAATAATACAGTGAAAAAAAATAAAAAAAAATAAGTCTATATACAATGTGAGCAAGTGAGGTGAGATAAGGGAGGTGAAGGCAAACAAATATATGTATAAATAAATAAAAATATAAAAGGCCATGGAGGCGAAGTGAGTACAACACAGCACGTAAAATAAAAACTAAAAAAACAATGGAATGGTTGGTTTGCGGTGGAAGAAAGTGCAAAGTAGAGACAGAAATAAAGGGGTGCAAAGGAGCAAAATAAATTAATAAATAAATACAGTAGGTAAAGAGGTAGTTGTTTGGGCTAAATTGTAGATAGGTTATATACAGGTGCAGTAATCTATGAGCTGCTCTGACAGCTGGTGCTTAAAGCTAGTGAGGGAGATAGGTGTTTCCAGTTTCAGAGATTTTTGTAGTTCGTTCCAGTCATTGGCAGCAGAGAACTGGAAGGAGAGGCGTCCAAAGGAAGAATTGGTTTTGGGGGTGACTAGAGAGATATACCTGCTGGAGCGCGTGCTACAGGTAGGTGCTGCTATGGTGACCAGCGAGCTGAGATAAGGGGGGACTTTACCTAGCAGGGTCTTGTAGATGACCTGGAACCAGTGGGTTTGGCGACGAGTATGAAGCGAGGGCCAGCCAACGAGAGTGTACAGGTCGCAGTGGTGGGTAGTATATGGGGCTTTGGTGACAAAACGGATGGCACTGTGATAGACTGCATCCAATTTATTGAGTAGGGTTTTGGAGGCTATTTTGTAAATGACATCACCGAAGTCGAGGATTGGTAGGATGGTCAGTTTTACAAGGGTATGTTTGGCAGCATGAGTAAAGGATGCTTTGTTGCGGAATAGGAAGCCAATTCTAGATTTGACTTTGGATTGGAGATGTTTGATGTGAGTCTGGAAGGAGAGTTTGCAGTCTAACCAGACACCTAGGTATTTGTAGGTGTCCACATATTCTAAGTCAGAGCCGTCCAAAGTAGTGATGTTGGACAGGCGGGCAGGAGCAGGCAGCGATCGGTTGAAGAGCATGCATTTGGTTTTACTTGTATTTAAGAGCAGTTGGAGGCCACGGAAGGAGAGTTGTATGGCATTGAAGCTCGCCTGGAGGGTTGTTAACACAGTGTCAAAAGAAGGGCCAGAAGTGTACAGAATAGTGTCGTCTGCGTAGAGGTGGATCAGAGAATCACCAGCAGCAAGAGCGACATCATTGATGTAAACAGAGAAGAGAGTCGGTCCAAGAATTGAACCCTGTGGCACCCCCATAGAGACTGCCAGAGGCCCGGACAACAGACCCTCCGATTTGACACACTGAACTCGATCAGAGAAGTAGTTGGTGAACCAGGCGAGGCAATCATTAGAGAAACCAAGGCTGTCGAGTCTGCCAATGAGGATGTGGTGATTGACAGAGTCAAAGGCCTTGGCCAGGTCAATGAATACGGCTGCACAGTATTGTTTCCTATCGATGGCGGTTACGATATCGTTTATGACCTTGAGCGTAGCTGAGGTGCACCCATGACCAGCTCTGAAACCAGATTGCATTGCGGAGAAGGTGTGGTGGGATTCGAAATGGTCGGTAATCTGTTTGTTGACTTGGCTTTCGAAGACCTTAGAAAGGCAGGGTAGGATAGATATAGGTCTGTAGCAGTTAGGGTCAAGGGTGTCCCCCCCTTTGAAGAGGGGGATAACCGCAGCTGCTTTCCAATCTTTGGGGATCTCAGACGACACGAAAGAGAGGTTGAAGAGGCTAGTAATAGGGGTGGCAACAATTTCAGCAGATAGTTTTAGAAAGAAAGGGTCCAGATTATCTAGCCCGGCTGATTTGTAAGGGTCCAGATTTTGCAGCTCATTTAGAACATCAGCTGACTGTATTTGGGAGAAAGAGAAATGGGGAAGGCTTGGGCGAGTAGCAGAGGGGAGGGCAGTGCTGTTGTCCGGGGTGGGGGTAGCCAGGTGGAAAGCATGGCCAGCCGTAGAAAAATGCTTATTGAAATTCTCGATTATAGTGGATTTGTCGGTGGTGACAGTGTTTCCTATGTTAAGAGCGGTTGGAAGCTGGGAGGAGGTGTTCTTATTCTCCATGGACTTTACGGTGTCCCAGAACTTTTTTGAATTTGTGTTGCAGGAAGCAAATTTCTGCTTGAAATAGCTAGCCTTGGCTGTTCTAACTGCCTGTGTATATTGGTTTCTGGCTTCCCTGAAAAGTTGCATATCACGGGGGCTGTTCGATGCTAATGCAGAACGCCATAGGATGTTTTTCTGTTGGTTAAGGGCAGTCAGGTCAGGAGAGAACCAAGGGCTATATCTGTTCCTGGTTCTAAATTTCTTGAATGGGGCATGCTTATTCAAGATGGTGAGGAAGGCATTTTTAAAAAATGACCAGGCATCCTCTACTGACGGGATGAGATCAATATCCTTCCAGGATACCCCGGCCAGGTCGATTAGAAAGGCCTGCTCGCTGAAGTGTTTCAGGGAGCGTTTGACAGTGATGAGTGGAGGTCGTTTGACCGCTGACCCATTACGGATGCAGGCAATGAGGCAGTGATCGCTGAGATCTTGGTTGAAAACAGCAGAGGTGTATTTGGAGGGCAAGTTTGTTAGGATGATATCTATGAGGGTACCCGTGTTTACGGAATTGGGGTGGTACCTGGTAGGTTCATTTATAATTTGTGTGAGATTGAGGGCATCAAGCTTAGATTGTAGGGTGGCTGGGGTGTTGAGCATGTTCAAATTTAGGTCGCCTAGCAGCACGAGCTCTGAAGATAGATGGGGGGCAATCAGTTCACATATAGTGTCCAGAGCACAGCTGGGGGCAGAGGGTGGTCTATAGCAGGCGGCAACGGTGAGAGACTTGTTTTTAGAGAGGTGGATTTTTAAAAGTAGAAGTTCAAATTGTTTGGGAACAGACCTGGATAGTATAACAGAACTCTGCAGGCAGTCTTTGCAGTAGATTGCAACACCGCCCCCTTTGGCCGTTCTATCTTGTCTGAAAATCTTGTAATTGGGGATGAAAATGTCTGAATTTTTGGTGGTCTTTCTAAGCCAGGATTCAGACACGGCTAAAACATCCGGGTTGGCAGAGTGTGCTAAAGCAGTGAACAAAACAAACTTAGGGAGGAGGCTTCTAATGTTAACATGCATGAAGCCAAGGCTATTACGGTTACAGAAGTCATCAAAAGAGAGCGCCTGGGGAATAGGAGTGGAGCCAGGTACTGCAGGGCCTGGATTCACCTCTACATCACCAGAGGAACAGAGGAGGAGTAGGATAAGGGTACGGCTAAAAGCTATGAGAATTGGTCGCCTAGAGCTACTAGAGCAGAGAGTAAAAGGAGGTTTCTGGGGGCGATAAAATAGTTTAAAGGAATAATGTACAGACAAAGGTATGGTAGGATGTGAATACAGTGAAGGTAAACCTAGGTATTGAGTGATGATGAGAGAGATATTGTCTCTAGAAACATCATTGAAACCAGGTGATGTCATCGCATATGTGGGTGGTGGAACTGAGAGGTTGGATATGGTATAGAGAGCAGGGCTAGAGTCTCTACAGTGAAATAAGCCAATAAACACTAACCAGAACAGCAATGGACAAGGCATATTTACATTAAGGAGAGGCATGCTAATCGGGTGATCAATAAGGGTCCAGTGAGTAGAGGTTGGTTGGGGTCGTGGCGATCCAGACAGCTGGCCGGGTATATGGCTATCGGTAGTAGCATAGGATGGAGGTCTGTTTGTAGATACCTCGTGCGTTTCCGTCGGTAGGTTAGTGGGGTTCCGTGTAGTGGGGTTCCGTGTGGTAGAGGGGATCAATCCAAATTGGCAAAATAGATATAGTGACCCAAGGAAAAAATAAAATAAATAAATAATAATAATAATAATAGTTGTCCAATATACTTGTTCAAATAGCAGCCGATAAGACAGCTAACGATTAGCGGGCCTCAGATGAGCGTTCAGGTAACGTCGGGACGGAGGTGCCAGTTGGATAAATCCCTCGGGCAGATAACGTCGGCAGTCAGTCGCGGCAGTCAGTCGTGAAGGCCCGGTGGGGTTCCGTATCTGCAGCAGCAACAAAAGAAACGGGTCCGGGTGGTGATGGAACTCCTCAGCTGGCTAGCTCCAGAATGATTAGAGTTTGCTCCGGGGTCGACGTAAGCCAATAGTCACACGGTTTGCAGCTAGCTAGCTGCGAAATCAAGGTACAAGTGTCCAGAGCCTGCGGCTGGAATCCGGGGAAACTGAGAGAAAAAAAAAAAAAAAAAGAGTCCCGGAATGCTCCGGTCCGAGTCGCGTTGCACAAAAGTGCCGGTAGATTATCGAGCTAAAGGAATAGCTGATGACCACTAAACGTGGGCAGCTGAAACACCAACGCTAGCCAGCAAACCGGCTAATTTCGGGGCAGCTACAGATTAGCTTCTGGCTAGCTATCGGAGTAGCTTCTGGTTAAGCTTTCAGGCTATCTTCTGAATTAGCCCCTGGCTAGCTTCCACGATGGATTTTCAGATTGAGGTAAGTAATACTTTTGTAATTGGTGAAGCGGGTTGCAGGAAAGCTTTTGCAGGAAAGCTTTTGTAGTTGAGTTCTTGGATAATAAAATAGAATAGAATAGAATAGAAAAGATATGCGAAGAAAGGTGTAAATATATATATATACAGGACACGAACAATACGGAACAGAAAAAGACGTCTGAACTGCTAAGCCACCTTGGAATGGGAATGCATATGCACCTTGGAATGCATATTGTAAGAGCAAGAATTGATTACGAGGCCGTTTAAATATCATACGATTTTCCCCAAAAGTGAAAATAGCACCCCCTGTCCTCATCAGGTTAAGACAGTGCTACAGGGACACAGGACGGATAGCTGATCGTCCTCGCAGTGGCAAACCACGTGTAACATCACCTGCACAGGATCGGTACATCCGAACATCACACCTGTGGGACAGGTACAGGATGAAAACAACAATTGCCTGAGTTACACCAGGAACGCAAAATCTCTTCATCAGTGCTCAGACTGTCCGCAATAGGCTGAGAGAGACTGGACTGAGGGCTTGTAGGCCTGCTGTAAGACAGGTCCTCACCAGACATCACCGGCAACAGTGTTGCCTATGGGCACAAACCCACCGTCGCTGGATCAGACAGGACTGGAAAAAGTGCTGTTCACTGACAAGTCGTGGTTTTGTCTCACCAGGGGTGATAGTCGGATTCGCGTTTATCGTCGAAGGAATTAGCGTTACACTGAGGCCTGTACTCTGGAGTGGGATCGAGGTGGAGGGTACATCACGGTCTGGGGCGGGGTGTCGCAGCATCATCGGACTGAGCTTGTTGTCATTGCAGGCAATCTCAGCGTTGTGCGTTACGGGGAAGACATCCTCCTCCCTCATGTGGTACCCTTCCTGTAGGCTCATCCTGACATGACCCTCCAGCATGACAATAGCCATACTGCTCGTTCTGTGCGTGATTTCCTGCAAGACAGGAATGTCAGTGTTCTGCCATGGCCAGTGAAGAGCCCGGATCTCAATCCCATTGAGCACGTCTGGGACCTGTTGGATCAGAGGGTGAGGGCTAGAGCCATTCCCTCCAGAAATGTCCGGGAACTAGCAGGTGCCTTGGTGGAAGAGTGGGGTAACATCTCACAGCAAACCCGGACGACGCTGGGCCAATTGTGGGCCGCCCTATGGGACTCCCAATCACGTCCGGTATTCGAACCAGGGACTGTAGTGACGCCTCTTGCACTGAGATGCAGTGCCTTAGACCGCTGCGTCCATGTGTGTGTGTTAACTATTTAACTGTACTAGAATGCTTAAAAGGCCGCAAAAATGTGTATCGGGGTTTTTTTGTCAAGGAAAATATTGGTGTCGGCCAAAAATGTCATATCGGTGTATCACTAGTTGTGGGCGATGCAGTTGCCGTACCAGGGGGTGATACAGCCCGACAGGATGCTCTCGATTGTGCACCTGTAAAAGTTAGTGAGGGTTTTCGGTGACAAGCCACATTTTTTCAGCCTCCTGAGGTTGAAGAGGCGCTACTGCGCCTTCACCACACTGTGTGTGTGTGGACCATTTCAGTTTGTCGGTGATATGTACACAGAGGAACTTAAAACTTTCCACCTTCTCCACTGCTGTCCCGTCGATGTGGATAGGGGGGTGCTCCCTCTGCTGTTTCCTGAAGTCCACGATCATCTCTTGTTTTGCTGACATTGAGTGAGAGGTTATTTTCCTGACACCACACTCCGAGGGCCCTCACCTTCTTCTTGTAGGCTGTCTCGTCGTTGTTGTTGGTAATCAAGCCTACCACTGTAGTGTCGTCTGCAAACTTGATGATTGAGTTGGAGGCGTGCATGGCCACAGGGAGTACAGGAGGGGGCTGAGATCGCAAACTTGTGGGGCCCCAGTGTTGAGGATCAGTGGAGTGGAGATGTTGTTTCCTACCTTCACCACCTGGAGGCCGCCCATCAGTAAGTCCAGGGCCGAGTTGCACAGGGAGGGGTTCAGACCGGGAGACTCAAGTTTAATGATGAGCTTGGAGGGTACTATGGTGTTGAATGCTGAGCTGTAGTCAATGAACAGCATTCTTACAAAGGTATTCAGATGCGATAGGGCAGTGTGCAGTGTGATGGCGATTGCATCGTCTGTGGACCTATTGGGGCTGTAAGCAAATTGAAGTGGGTCTAGGGTGACGGGTAGGGTGATCTTTGCATAGTCTCTCAAAGCGCTTCATGATGACAGAAGTGAGTGCAATGACTGATAGTCATTTAGTTCAGTTACCTTTGCTTTCTTGGGAACAGGAACAATGGTGGCCATCTTGAAGCATGTGGAGACAGCAGACTGAGATAGGGATTGGTTGAATATGTCCGTAAACACACCAGCCAGCTGGTCTGCGCATGGTCTGAGGACGTGGCTAGGGTTGGGCCGGCAGCCTTGCAAGGGTTAACACGTTTAATTGTTTTACTTACGTCGGCCACGGAGAAGGGGAGCCCACAGTCTTTGGTAGTGGGCCGCGTCGGTGGCACTGTATTGTCCTCAAAGCGGGCAAAGAAGTTGTTGAATTTGTCTGGAAGCAAGACGTCGATGTTCGCGTCGGGGCTGGTTTTCTTTTTGTAATGCATCGCGGAAGTTAGAGTAGCAGTGGTCACTCATGTACGGCAATCGATATGCTGATAGAATTTAGGTAGCTTTGTTCTCAAATTAGCTTTGTTAAAATCCCCAGATATATGGTTTCCAGTTAGCATTTTATTTTATTTTTATTTATTTTTTTACCTTTATTTAACTAGGCAAGTCAGTTAAGAACAAATTCTTATTTTCAATGACGGCCTAGGAACAGTGGGTTAACTGCCTTGTTCAGGGGCAGAACGACAGATTTTTACCTTGTCAGCTCGGGGATTTGAACTTGCAACCTTTCGGTTACTAGTCCAACGCTCTAACCACTAGGCTACCCTGCCGCATAAAGTCCAATGAAATTCCCTGATGGCTGTCTTGGTATCCGCTTGCGGGGGAATATACACGGCTGTGATGATAACGGAGGAGATTTCTCTTGGGAGATAATACGGTCGGCATTTGATTGTGAGGAATTCTAGGTCAGGTGAACAAGAGGACTTGAGTTCCTGTATGTTGTTACAATTACACCATAAGTCGTTAATCATGGAACATACACCCCCGCCCTTCTTCTTAACAGAGATATGTTTATTCCTGTCGGCGCGATGCACTGAAAATCCCGTTTGCTGTACTGACTCCGACAGCATGTCCCCCGCTAGCCATGTTTCCATGAAAGAGTATGTTACAATCCCGGATATCTCTTTGGAAAGCAACTCTTGCTCTAATTTCATCAACTTTGTTAGCTAGGGACTGGACTATATCGAGTAATATACTCTGAATCGGTGGGTGGTGTGTGCACATCCGAAGCCTCACTAGAAGACCGCTCCGGCACCCTCTCCTCCGGCGGCGTTGTTTTGAGTCGGCCTCTGGAATTAGTTTGAATTCCCTGGGAGGTGCAGACAAAGGATCCGCTTTGGGAAAGTCGTATTCCTGGTCGTAGGGCTGGTTGTTCTGGTAAGTTGACGTCTCTCTGATATACAATAGTTTTTCCCAGCTGTATGTAATAACACTTAAGGTTTTCTGGGCTAACAATGTAAGAAATAATAAATGAACAAAAAAATACTGCAGTTTCCTAAGGACTAGAAGCGACGCTGCCATCTCTATCGTCACCATCTTTGAGAACAATTGGTTACTTTTTCCACCATTGGTTTGTGGTGGTAAATAGAAGGCTACGAATAATATAGATGAGAACTCTCTTGGTAGATAAACTGTATTCTACCTCAGACCAGCAATACCTCGAGACTTCTGCTATTGTTGTACTTCATGTATCTGTCTAGAAATGTATGGTGTTTTTCTTGTATTATTAATTGATGTATGTGAAGTACTTTGTATGGCATTTTTATGGTACAAAATGTACTATATAAGATATTATACAATATATACCAGAGCAGACGCTTTTATCCAAAGCAACTTAGTCATTCCTGAGCGGGAATCGAATCCACAACCCTTGGTGTTACAAGATCCATTACCAACTGAGCCACACTGTTAAGTAAAGTTTGATGTAATTTGTCAGGCTGAGGAGGAAGCCAACTTGTTGAGGAGACAGCGGCAGTACCTGGAGCTGGAGTGTCGACGCTTCAAACGGAGGATACTCATTGCCAGGCACAACGTGGAGCAGGACCTGGCACGAGAGGTACACACACGGCAAACACACATCATTCCTATTCACCTCCAAAGGACATGACAGGTTATCGCTCAACACATGGAGCTGTCTTGTGTGAACATTCCTCTCCTTTCTCAAATCATTTATTTTATTATCTTTCATGCTCACTTTCATCCTCTCCTCTCTTAACACCCTCTCTTCCATTTCTGTTTCAACCCCTCTCTCCCCTCCCTCCATCCCCTTACCACTTTTCATTCATGCTCTCCTTTCTTCCTGTCCTCCATCTGTTTCAACCCCTCTCTCCTCCTGCCTCCATCTCTCTCCCTCCTCTCCCCTTCACCCTCCCCCCACATAGGGAGGCAGGTAACCTAACGGTTAGAGTGTTGGACCAGTAACTGAAAGGTCGCTAGTTCGAATCCCCGAGCAGTCAATGGGAAAAATCTGTCTGCGCTCCAGGGTCGCCAGGCTGACCCTGGCCATGACCCCACTCCCCGAGGGTGTCTCTGGGAGTTGGGATATGCAAAAAAACACATTTCCATTTAAAACATGCGTAAACAACACAACTGTACAAGTGTGAAACACTAAGTTATTATTGTATTACTTGTCAAACAATCTCTCCATCTCTATTCTTCTCCCTCTCTCTTAGGAGTTGAATAAGCGTCAGACCCAGAAGGACTTGGAACATGCCATGTTGCTCAGACATCACGAGTCGATGCAGGAGCTGGAGTTCAGACATCTGGGAACCATCCAGAAGATGAGGGCGGAGCTTATCAGGACACAGCACCAGACAGAACTGACCAATCAGCTGGAGTACAACAAGAGGAGGGAGAGAGAGCTGAGACGCAAACACGTCATGGAGGTCCGACAGCAGCCCAAGAGTTTAAAGGTCAGGAACACACCGACACTGGCATACACACATACCCCACACCCACACCCCTATTTTACGGTCCCCCACTCCCTCCCCCAGTCTAAGGAGATGCAGATTAAGAAGCAGTTCCAGGACACATGTAAGATCCAGACGCGTCAGTACAAGGCCCTGAGGAACCACCTGTTGGAGAGCACTCCCAAGGCCGACCACAAGGCGGTGCTCAAGAGGCTGAAGGAGGAGCAGACCAGGAAACTGGCCATCCTGGCCGAGCAGTATGACCACTCTATCAACAACATGCTGTCCACACAGGCTGTGAGTACCACATGCACGCACACACTGTTGTCTCTCTAAACACAGGCAAATTAAAAACGACTTTTCGGGAAGACTTAATAAAAATATGTAACTAACCCCAAGGGGCTACTGTTTGTGGTAGGGCTGCATAATTAATCAAATTCACGTCAAAATCGCAATATTGACATGTGCAATCCATATTGCAAGTGATCCATATCGCATGAAATTGTTTAAATGCTGCATAATTTTTTTTAAATAGTTGACTGTTTTTGTAGCGTCTTGCCCACTCGTCTTGCGACTGCTTTCCCACAGACACCAAGCCCCGCCCCCTGTCAATCAAGCAGCGCTGTTTATCCTCCTCGCTGTTAGATGCCGTTTTCTTGGTGTTCTGTTCGGTCAAATGATTGTTCCAAACAAGAACGATGCTGGTTTCCACTTTGCTTCATCATTCTATTTCTATCCCTCCAAGTGTTTGATCTACGTCGCAAGTAAAAACAAATCTACATTTCTTTTTTGCCCATATCGTGCAGCTCTAATTTGTAGCATATTGCTAAAACTATCCAATGATTTCAGATCTATTTACTACTGGTCTCCACCTTTGTTTTGTCCCCATGCCCTCTGTCCACACTTCTCCCTCCCCAGCTGCGATTGGACGAGGCCCAGGAAGGGGAGTGTCAGGTGCTGAGGATGCAGCTGCAGCAGGAGTTGGAGTTGCTGAACGCCTATCAGAGTAAGATCAAGATGCAGACAGAAGCCCAGCACGACAGAGAGAGGAAGGATCTGGAGCAGAGAGTGTCGCTCCGCAGGGCTCTTCTGGAACACAAGGTAGGGACGAGGGGTGTGTGTGTGTGATATAGGGGTGTGTGTGTGTGATATAGTTGGTGTTGGCATCGCTGTGTGTTTCTGACGGTCTCTCGTCCCCATCTCTCTCTCTGTTTGTGTGTGTCTCCAGATTGAGGAGGAGATGCTGTCTCTGCAGAAAGAGCGTGTGGAGCGTATCAGGTCCCTGTTGGAGCGCCAGGCCAGAGAGATAGAGGCCTTTGACTCAGAGTCCATGAGACTAGGTTTCAGCAACATGGTCCTGTCTAACCTGCAGGGCTCAGACACACAGGGCAGCCCAGGGGGGTGGGGAGGAGGGGGGTCCGGACTGTCTCATCATGGTCACAGCCACCACCAGGGGGGGTCCAGCTCCCAGCAGCCGTGGGGTCACCCTGTACTCGCTGGGGGCCCCCCTCCCTGGAGTCTGCACCAGCCCTCTGGAGGGGGGAGTCAGAGGGGGAGTGCGGGAGGGGCGGTGGGGGCCAGGAACAGCCCCCAGGCTATAAGGAGGGCGTCGACGTCAGGAGGGGGGCGGAGCGAACAGGCTCTGAGCATGAGCACCAGCATCACCTCTCAGATCTCCAACGGATCACACCTGTCATACACCTAGACACCTACACACACCTGTCATACACCTAGACACCTACACACACCTGTCATACACCTAGACACCTACACACACCTGTCATACACCTACACACACCTGTCATACACCTAGACACCTACACACACCTGTCATACACCTAGACACCTACACACACCTGTCATACACCTAGACACCTACACACACCTGTCATACACCTAGACACCTACACACACCTGTCATACACCTAGACACCTACACACACACCTGTCATACACCTAGACACCTACACACACACCTGTCATACACCTAGACACCTACACACACCTGTCATACACCTAGACACCTACACACACACCTGTCATACACCTAGACACCTACACACCTGTCATACACCTAGACACCTACACACACCTGTCATACACCTAGACACCTACACACACCTGTCATACACCTAGACACCTACACACACCTGTCATACACCTAGACACCTACACACACCTGTCATACACCTAGACACCTACACACACCTGTCATACACCTAGACACCTACACACACCTGTCATACACCTAGACACCTACACACACCTGTCATACACCTAGACACCTACACACACCTGTCATACACCTAGACACCTACACACACCTGTCATACACCTAGACACACACACACACCTGTCATACACCTAGACACCTACACACACCTGTCATACACCTAGACACCTACACACACCTGTCATACACCTAGACACCTACACACACCTGTCATACACCTAGACACCTACACACACCTGTCATACACCTAGACACCTACACACACCTGTCATATACCTAGACACCTACACACACCTGTCATACACCTAGACACCTACACACACCTGTCATACACCTAGACACCTACACACACCTGTCATACACCTAGACACCTACACACACCTGTCATACACCTAGACACCTACACACACCTGTCATACACCTAGACACCTACACACACCTGTCATACACCTACACACACCTGTCATACACCTAGACACCTACACACACCTGTCATACACCTAGACACCTACACACACCTGTCATACACCTAGACACCTACACACACCTGTCATACACCTAGACACACACACACACCTGTCATACACCTAGACACCTACACACACACCTGTCATACACCTAGACACCTACACACACCTGTCATACACCTAGACACCTACACACACCTGTCATACACCTAGACACCTACACACACCTGTCATACACCTAGACACCTACACACACCTGTCATACACCTAGACACACACACACACCTGTCATACACCTAGACACCTACACACACCTGTCATACACCTAGACACCTACACACACACCTGTCATACACCTAGACACCTACACACACCTGTCATACACCTAGACACCTACACACACACCTGTCATACACCTAGACACCTACACACACACCTGTCATACACCTAGACACCTACACACACACCTGTCATACACCTAGACACCTACACACACACCTGTCATACACCTAGACACCTACACACACCTGTCATACACCTAGACACCTACACCACACCTGTCATACACCTAGACACCTACACACACACCTGTCATACACCTAGACACCTACACACACACCTGTCATACACCTAGACACCTACACACACACCTGTCATACACCTAGACACCTACACACACACCTGTCATACACCTAGACACCTACACACACACCTGTCATACACCTAGACACCTACACACACACCTGTCATACACCTAGACACCTACACACACACACCTGTCATACACCTAGACACCTACACACACACACCTGTCATACACCTAGACACCTACACACACACCTGTCATACACCTAGACACACACACCTGTCATACACCTAGACACACACACCTGTCATACACCTAGACACCTACACACCTGTCATACACCTGTCATACACCTAGACACCTACACACACACCTGTCATACACCTAGACACCTACACACACACCTGCCATACACCTAGACACCTACACACACACCTGTCATACACCTAGACACCTACACACACACCTGTCATACACCTAGACACCTACACACACACCTGTCATATACCTAGACACCTACACACACCTGTCATACACCTAGACACCTACACACACCTGTCATACACCTAGACACCTACACACACCTGTCATACACCTAGACACCTACACACACCTGTCATACACCTAGACACCTACACACACACACACCTGTCATACACCTAGACACCTACACACACACACACCTGTCAGACACCTAGACACCTACACACACACACCTGTCATACACCTAGACACACACCTGTCATACACCTAGACACACACCTGTCATACACCTAGACACACACCTGTCATACACCTAGACACACACCTGTCATACACCTAGACACACACACACACACACACACCTGTCATACACCTAGACACACACACACACCTGTCATACACCTAGACACACACACCTAAACCACAGACACACACCTAGACACACACACACACACACACACACCTAAACACAGACACACACCTGTCATACACCTAAACACACACACACCTAAACACAGACACACACACCTGTCATACACCTAAACACACACACACCTAGACAGCGTTTAGAGGGTTGGGTCAGTAACCGAAAGGTCTCTAGTTTAAATCCCCAAGCCGACAAGTTGGGGGGGGGGGGCGGATCTGTCGACGTGCCCTTGAGCAAGGCACTTAACCCTAATTGCTTTCGGTCGCCGTTGATAATGGCTGACCCTAGCCGTGACCCCACTCTCCGAGGGCGTCTCAGGGAGAGTTGGGATGTGCAAAAAACACATTTCCAATTCACACACGTGTAACACTGGTACGTGTGACATAGGACCGATATAAACAGACACCAAATGATGATTATTAAGTGAAGACATACTGCAGATATACATACCGTTGCTGTCTGATGAAAACCTTGTAACTCCATTTTATCCCAAAACATTTGTATTGAATGCAGTAACTCCCCTCAATAGACTCTGAATATTTCATGACTCTACGACTAAGAACATATGTTTAAAATAACTCCTGAAGTTTGGTAATTATATGTTCGTTAAAAATATAACAATCTTTTTTTGTCCATTTCCTGGAGTGTCTGTTTTGGAGATGGGCCTACGGGGTTCTCATCAGACACCGATGATACGTGTGTGTGTGTGTGTGTGTGTGTGTGTGTGTGTGTGTGTGTGTGTGTGTGTGTGTGTGTGTGTGTGTGTGTGTGTGTGTGTGTGTGTGTGTGTGTGTGTGTGTGTGTGTGTGTGTGTGTGTGTGTGTGTGTGTGTGTGTGTGTGTGTGTGTGTGTGTGTGTACACATCTGAGAGTCACAAACACCCACAGCTGGAGTGTAACACACTTAACTAAACACACTTGTCATACACCTGACCAAACGCGCGTGCACACACACACGCACACCCAACTGTCACACAGCCATGCATATACAGGTATCATACACAGTGGATACAGTACACTAGGTTGGGAGTCATAGGGGAAACCAATATCTCTTACTGCTTGTGTGTATGTGTGTATGGCTGTGGGTACGTAGACCCACAAGGCACTGTGGCCCCTCATGATGAGTTCCGCTTTCTTTCTTTTTTTTTTGTGGCCCCCCCACCCCATTAAAGTTGCCCATCCTTGGTATCGACTGACAGGAGACTGTGCTAGAACGTACTGTAGCTGTGCCATAGTCTAATAGTGGCGAACCACGTCTGCTCTTGTCATGCTGTTTGACATAGACATCCACACACACACTTAGTCACTTTTTTTTTTTTTTTTTAAGCACTTTACGTTTGGCAATCCTTTACTTGATTAGTCTTTATGCAGTATGTCACAAACCTGAAACGTCAGGATGCTTATAAACTGGTTATAATAAGTTGTGTTCGCCACTGTTTTCAGACCGTGACGGATGCATTTAGCAGGGGAGTTGTTCCGTATGCTAGTTTGGAACATTGCAGAAAACTTTGCTAGGGTTTTAATCAGTCACGTCCCTGTCAGTCTCTGGTTTGGACGGCCATTTTGATCCAATGACAACAGCACTTTGGCATGATCATGTGACTTCACAGGGATGCTGGCACTTACTGTACAAACAGACGTAAACACTTCATGATAGTGGATCTCACATGATCCATATTCCCCATTTCTATTCTCTTTTCTCGCTCTCCTTCACCTTTTTATCTCCATCCTTCAAATATCCCCCCCCCCCTCCTGACCCCCCCACCTATGGGGCATGGTGTATGTGAACAGAGTGATACGAGACGGTGCGGTTATAGAACTGGTAAAGGAAGTTGAGGTCAAGTCATAGAGAGATTTAAGGGAAGATGGGTGGAAGTGAGGATCTGGGGGTTACTGAATAAGAAGATAACTTTCAGTGTGGGTTTTACAGAATGTTCAACGGAGAGTTCTAGAATGGTGGAGGTTGTCTGGGGGTAAACATACTATACACTACAGTATGCCATACAGACTTTAGTACAGAACAGTACAGGTGTAGTACACTACAGTATGCCATACAGACTTTAGTACAGAACAGTACAGGTGTAGTACACTACAGTATGCCATACAGACTTTAGTACAGAACAGTACAGGTGTAGTACACTACAGTATGCCATACAGACTTTAGTACAGAACAGTACAGGTGTAGTACACTACAGTATGCCATACAGACTTTAGTACAGAACAGTTACAGGTGTAGTACACTACAGTATGCCATACAGACTTTAGTACAGAACAGTACAGGTGTAGTACACTACAGTATGCCATACAGACTTTAGTACAGAACAGTACAGGTGTAGTACACTACAGTATGCCATACAGACTTTAGTACAGAACAGTACAGGTGTAGTACACTACAGTATGCCATACAGACTTTAGTACAGAACAGTACAGGTGTAGTACACTACAGTATGCCATACAGACTTTAGTACAGAACAGTACAGGTGTAGTACACTACAGTATGCCATACAGACTTTAGTACAGAACAGTACAGGTGTAGTACACTACAGTATGCCATACAGACTTTAGTACAGAACAGTTCAGGTGTTGGTTTATGACTGCTGAATGTCCTTTTGGGTGGGTGGTGATGCTGCTGTTGCTCCTGCACCGCCCCCTGTCATTACCCCCCTACCGGACCACCGTCCGACCCCCTCCTCAAATAGACAGACAGACCCCTCTATATATATATACAGTGGGGAGAACAAGTATTTGATACACTGCCGATTTTGCAGGTTTTCCTACTTACAAAGCATGTAGAGGTCTGTAATTTTTATCATAGGTACACTTCAACTATGAGAGACGGAATCTAAAACAAAAATCCAGAAAATCACATTGTATGATTTTTAAGTAATTAATTTGCATTTTATTGCATGACATAAGTATTTGATACATCAGAAAAGCAGAACTTAATATTTGGTACAGAAACCTTTGTTTGCAATTACAGAGATCATACGTTTCCTGTAGTTCTTGACTAGGTTTGCACACACTGCAGCAGGGATTTTGGCCCACTCCTCCCTACAGATCTTCTCCAGATCCTTCAGGTTTCGGGGCTGTCGCTGGGCAATACGGAGTTTCAGCTCCCTCCAAAGATTTTCTATTGGGTTCAGGTCTGGAGACTGGCTAGGCCACTCCAGGACCTTGAGATGCTTCTTACGGAGCCACTCCTTAGTTGCCATGGCTGTGTGCTTCGTGTCGTTGTCATGCTGGAAGACCCAGCCACGACCCATCTTCAATGCTCTTACTGAGGGAAGGAGGTTGTTGGTCAAGATCTCGCGATACATGGCCCCATCCATCCTCCCTTCAATACGGTGCAGTCGTCCTGTCCCCTTTGCAGAAAAGCATCCCCAAAGAATGATGTTTCCACCTCCATGCTTCACGGTTGGGATGGTGTTCTTGGGGTTGTACTCATCCTTCTATTCCTCCAAACACGGCGAGTGGAGTTTAGAGCAAAAAGCTCTATTTTTGTCTCATCAGACCACATGACCTTCTCCCATTCCTCCTCTGGATCATCCAGATGGTCATTGGCAAACTTCAGACGGGCCTGGACATGCGCTGGCTTGAGCAGGGGGACCTTGCGTGCGCTGCAGGATTTTAATCCATGACGGCGTAGTGTGTTACTAATGGTTTTCTTTGAGACTGTGGTCCCAGCTCTCTTCAGGTCATTGACCAGGTCCTGCCGTGTAGTTCTGGGCTGATCCCTCACATTCCTCATGATCATTGATGCCCCACGAGGTGAGATCTTGCATGGAGCCCCAGACCGAGGGTGATTGACCGTCATCTTGAACTTCTTCCATTTTCTAATAATTGTGCCAACAGTTGTTGCCTTCTCACCAAGCTGCTTGGCTATTGTCCTGTAGCCCATCCCAGCCTTGTACAGGTCTACAATTTATCCCTGATGTCCTTACACAGCTCTCTGGTCTTGGCCATTGTGGAGAGGTTGGAGTCTGTTTGATTGAGTGTGTGGACAGGTGTCTTTTATACAGGTAACGAGTTCAAACAGGTGCAGTTAATACAGGTAATGAGTGGAGAACAGGAGGGCTTCTTAAAGAAAAACTAACAGGTCTGTGAGAGCCGGAATTCTTACTGGTTGGTAGGTGATCAAATACTTATGTCATGCAATAAAATGCAAATTAATTACTTAAAAATCATACAATGTGATTTTCTGGATTTTTGTTTTAGATTCCGTCTCTCACAGTTGAAGTGTACCTATGATAAAAATGACAGACCTCTACATGCTTTGTAAGTAGGAAAACCTGCAAAATCGGCAGTGTATCAAATACTTGTTCTCCCCACTGTATAAGGTGGGGGGAGGTGTGGTACAATAATATATATATAAATAGTTGATTTAACAGCAATTTCATGTGGGATGTATAGGTAATGTGTTAATATTGTACATTTTTAGAATTGAAAGAAATCGACATTCAAAACAAATCCAAGTCGAGACCAATTAACAGCTTGTATTGTGAAGACACAAATCGCTGTGATAACTGACATGGTCTCTAACGATGCTTTGAAACAAGGAAATTTATGAAAAAATATGATCAACAACACCTTGTACATACACAACAACGTGTGGTCCTGGAGTAGTGTTATTAGATTCCATTGGGGTTCTATTGAGTTCCGTTGGATCCCATTGAATTCCGTTGGATTCTATTGTCTCTACTAGTTCGGACTCGCCACTGACCTGTGAACTATTCTCCATCTTCTCTTGTCCACTCATTCTTTCTGCAAAGAACCTTCAGGTCTCTCCCCAAACTGAGGAGGATGTGCTGTACTCCTCCTCCTTTAAATGGTTTTAATTTACTGTTCGGGTTTTTATTTCTCTTATCGAGAGAAATGGTTGTTTTTTTATCTACATCGATTGATGTAATTCAGTTGGTCAGATTATGATGCCATCTAGATTATACTCTGAATGGTCAGATTATGATGCCATCTAGATTATACTCTGAATGGTCAGATTATAATGCCATCTAGATTATACTCTGAATGGTCAGATTATGATGCCATCTAGATTATACTCTGAATGGTCA